>NC_080175.1:79334542-79578321 GCF_950295315.1 Erinaceus europaeus
AAAAGTCCAGCAACCACCTGAAACCCAGTGGTCCCAGTCAGATGATGAGCTTGTGTGCACCTAAGTGAAGGACTCTGGGAAGGGACTCTGGTCCACGATGGTAGAGGAGGACCAATGCTGGGAGTGAGAATGTTTTGCAGAAAACCGAGAAATTTTATACATATGCCAGCAACTGTATTTACTGTAAACCATTAATCATATATATGTGGGGGGAAAGAAAGGAAGAAAAGGTAGGGCCATAAAAATGGGTGGAAAAATGTAGGTCTAAATAGATAATGATAGATATTAAGTCAGACAGCATCTGTACCTTGGGACAGCTACTACAGTTTCCAATGGAGAGAGGGGATGGGACACAAAATTCTGGTGGTGGGAACAGTGTGGAATTTGCCCCTATTATCTTAGAATTTTGTAACTCAATATTAAAATCACACACATAGAAACCAAAGGATGGGGCAGGGGTGGATGAGAGGGGCAGAAGACCTGGCTTCCTAGGCCCTGGGTGACAGACAGTGTGATCAAGTGTCCCATCCTTATCCCCCCCCCCCCCCAGCCCTCTGTCAGCACTGCAGTACAGCTCACTTTCCTGGTGGCAGGCAGATCCCGTCCCACCAGCCTGCTTTCCACTGTCTCCGCTCACCTCCTGCCCACCCCCGTGCCCCCAATACAAACAGCATGTGTCCACATGCAGCCCCAGCTGCCTTGCTGGGTACCTGCCCATCACTGTCTGCACTCTGCGCCCCACCCCCGGCTGCCAGCCCCTCTGAGCCCCCTTGCCCACAGGTCACCTCGTCTTGGACCTGGCACAGGCCCGCTCGGCCCTGGTGGTGCCCACCGGCCTCATCGCTGCGGCCGGCACTGTGACTGTGACCCTGCGCAGCAGCCGGGAGCTGCCCGCCAGGCCCGACGGGGTGCTGTGTGTGGCTCTGCCTTCTGTGCTCACCCCGCTGGCCCTGCCTGGCCCGCCAGGTCCCCCCAGGCCTCCGGGGCTCTGTGACGACAGGTTGGGCCTATGGTGATTCTCTCTGTCCCTCTCTTGGCTTCTCTGGGTCTAGTGCGGGTGTGGGGGGGGGCCTTGGCGGGGAGCCTGGTGTGGGGTGGGGAATCTTCCAGAGAGCGAGGGGCCTTGGCATGGCGACACGCCCAGCATCCTCCTCACACTCTCTTCCAGCCCCACCAGCTGCTTTGGGGTGAGCAGCCCTCAGGAGCACCCACAGGCCCCAGAGGAGCCTGCAGCCCCCCAAGATGTGTTCTCAGGCCCTGCCCACTGCCCTGCCCCCTACACCTTCTCCTTTGAGATGCTGGTGACTGGGCCGTGCCTGCTAGCAGGTGGGTGCCTGCCCACTGTAGCCACCCCAGGAATAAGGGCAAAAAGAAATCTGGAACCTAAACCTTCACACCTCCCAGTCTCAGCTGTGAGGGCTGTGAGAGTAAACGCCTGCCCACCCCCCCCCATCTATCATCTAATAGTTTATTTTGTCCATCCTGGGGAGGGGGACACCTACAGTGAGATGAGTCATGCCAGGAGGTGGGGGGGGTGCAACGGCAGCACCAGCTGATGGCTAACTCTGATCAGCCAGAAACAGCTGGGCATTGAACCCTGGCATCAGCTAGCACCGTCCCCCCCCCCAGGTACCCAACCCTGTAGGCTGAGCTCTGAGGCACTAGCCCTGCTGTCCTGGGGGAAGTGACATTTGTGCTCTGGGTGCGGACCTTCACCCCCCCTTTGCCTCTGGACCCCCCAGGCCTGGAGAGCCCCTCTCATGCTTTGCGGGCGGACGCACCCCCTCACGCCAGCTCAGCAGCCACCATCTGTGTCACGCTGGCAGAGGGCCACCACTGTGACCGGGCCTTGGAGATCCTGTTGTACCCCAGTGGTGAGAGGGAGACATGTGCTGGCCAGCTCAGCCTGCTTTGGGACCACCCACAGGATGTGGTCCTGAAGCATTTTATTGTTATTGTCTGTGTGTGTGTGTGCTTTAATATTTATTTATTTATTCCCTTTTTTGTTGCCCTTGTTTTATAGTTGTAGTTATTCTTATTGCCATCGTTGTTGGATAGGACAGAGAGAAATGGAGAGAGGAGGGGAAGACAGAGGGGGAGAGAAAGATAGACACCTGCAGACCTGCTTCATCATTTGTGAAGCAACTCCCCTGCAGGTGGGGAGCCGGGAGCTTGAACTGGGATCCTTATGGCGGTCCTTGCACTTTGCGCCACATGTGCTTAACCTGCTGCGCTACTGTCCGACTCCCCGTGTATGTGTGTTTTAGCAGAGCACTGTTCAGCTCTGGCTTATGGTGGTATGGGGGGTTGAACCTGAGACCTCAGAGACTCGGATAGGAAAGTCTGTTTGCATAGCCATTACTCCGCAGCCCTGTATTTTTTTTAAATTGCCACCAGTGTTATCAGTGGGTCTCAGCACCTTCTTGAGGAATCCACCGCTCCTGGCGGCTAGCTTGCTTGCTTGATTCCTTCCTTCCTTTCTTCCTTTCTCTCTTGGGTAGAGACATACATTGAGAGAGAAAGATTAGTTAGTGGGGGGAGACAGAGAGAAAGAGAGAGACCTGCAGGGGTGGGGGTAGAGAGCATAATGGTTATGCAAAGAGATGCTCATGCCTGAGGCTCCAGAGTCCCAGGTTCAATCTCCTGCACCACCATAAGCCAGAGCTGAGCAGTGCTCTGGTAAAAGGGGGCGGGGCTGCAGTACTGTATCACTGCTGTGCAGCTTCCCCTCTGCAGTTGGGGACCAGGGGCTCGAACCCAGGTCCTTTTTCATGGTAGTGTGCTCTCAATAGAGTATGCTACCACCTGATCACTTAGAATGTTCCCCCCCCACACACACACCTTTATTTTTCCCTCTGGTAAATTATTTATTTATTTTAAATAGAAAGAGAGAGGGGAGACAGAGAAAGAGAGACCAGAACACTGCTCAGTTCTGCCTTATGGTGGTGCTGGGGAATGAACCAAGCACCTTGAGACCAAGGAGCCTCAGGTATATAAGTCTTTTGCATAATCACCATGCTATTTCCCCAGCCCCCACACAAACCTTTTTTTAGGTTTCTGGGCCCCAATGCAGATGAATAGAGTCACCCCTGAGGGTGGGCCTGGCTGGGGGGCTGGAGGTGAACTGCAAGCTCCTCCCTGGGTTGTGGGCTGAGTGCTTCCATTCCAGAGACCCGGACTCCTCTGAGCCGGCTGTGTCACCTGCTCTCCAGAGCCCCACCGGCCACACCTGATGTTGGAGGCCGGCAGTCTGAGCTCAGCAGCCTATGAAGCCCAGGTGAGGGCCCGCCGCGACTTCCAGAGGATGCAGCGAAGAGACAGGGACGGGGACCGGCAGGTAAGGTAGCCCTCCCTGCTAGCTGCCTTCCATCTAGAGGGCTGGTATGCAGGCTGGTGTGGGGTGTGGGGGTGTGAGGGTGCAGGGTCCCTTGGATCTGCTGTCTTCACCCAGAGTGTTAGGAGCACTGTCACAGCAGGGCCGGCACACTTGAGTCCCCTGGGACAGATCCCAGAGTGATGTAGGCAGAGGACAGCCACCTGCTCTGCCTTGACCTTTATTCTTTTTTAATTGATTAAAAATAGACTTAAGGGAGGCAGCGGTAGCGCAGTGGGTTAAGCGCATGTGGCACAAAGCGCAAGGACCTGTGGAAGGATTCTGGTTCGAGCCCTGGCTCCCCACGTGCAGGGGAGTTGCTTCACAAGCGGTGAAGCAGGTCTGCAGGTGTCTATCTTTCTCTCCCCCTCTCTCTGTCTTCCCCTCCTCTCTCCATTTCTCTCTGTCCTATCCAACAACGATGACATCAATAACTACAACAACGATAATAAAAAAAAGGGCAACAAAAGGGAAAATAAATGTAAAAAATTATTTAAAAATAAAGACTTTGTGTGGGGGAAGTAGCATAATAGTTATGCTAACAGAATCTCATGCCTGAGGCTCTGAGGTCTTGGGTTCAATCCCCAACACCACCATGAGCCAGAGCTGAGTAGTGCTCTGGGAAAAAAAACAAAACAAACAAACAAACAGCTTTTAAAACTTAAAATAATTTGAAGGGGGCCAGGCAGTGGTGCATCAGGTTAAGTGCACATGTCAGCAAGCACAAGGACCCAGGTTTGGGCCCTGCTCCTCACCTGGGGGGGGGTGCTTCATAAATGATGAAGCAGGTCTGCAGCTGTCTCTTTCTCTCTCCCTGTCTCCCCTTCTTCTCTGTCTGTCCCATTTGCCTCTGTTATAATAAAAATTTTGGACAAAAAAGAAGAAATTAAAAAATGGCCAACAAGGGCAACAAAAAGGGAAAAACAAATATAAACATTTTTTTTAAAAAGGCCTCTAGCAGTGGATTCATAGTATTGGCACAAAGCCCTAGAGATGGCTCTGGTGGCAAAAAAAAAAAAAAAAAAAAAACACCAAAAAAACCCAGAAAAAAAACAAAAACCTGATGTATATGAGAGAGGACGAGGAGGAGAGGAGAACCGGAACCAGAGCAGCCCACTGACATGCGAGGTTAGGGACCGAATGCAGGACCTGGCGCACTGAATCCACCGCCCTCCCAGCTACTCATCAGAATTACTGCCCCACTGGGGCTTACCACACACAGGACAAATCCCCTGCTTATGGGGTTAACTTCTTTTTTTTTTTTTGATAGAGAAAAGCGGGGGTCCAGGCGGTGGCACACCTGGTTAAGCATACACATTACAGTACACAAGGACCCAGGTTCAAGCCACCGGTCCCCACCTGCAGGGGGGAAAGCTTCACAAGTGGTGAGGTAGGACTGCAGTTGTCTCTCTGTCTCTTTCCTTCTCTATTTCCCCCTCCCCTCTTGATTTTTTTTCTCTATCCAATAATAAATATATAAATAAAAATATTTTTTAAAAAGAGAAAGAAAAAGGTGGGAGGGTAAGATACACACACGCACGCACGCACGCACGCACGCACACCTGCAGCACTGTTCCACCACCCTAGAAGCTTCCCCTCTGCAGGTGGGGACTGAGGGCTTGAACCTGGCTCCTGGCGCATGCTACATGTGTGCCACCACCCAACTCTGGGCCTTTATTCTTTTTTTTTTTAATTTTTTAAATTTACTTATTTTCCCTTTTGTTGCCCTTGTTGTGGGTCTTTATTCTAAGGACTCCTGAAAGGTGTGCCTGGGGGTGCATTGGGCTGAAAGGCCGGGCCTGGGTACTGTGTGTGGGCAGCCTGCCAGGGGTGACGCCCCCTGGCGGGCAGGTGTGGTTCCTGCAGCGCCGCTTCCACAAGGACATCCTGCTGAACCCGGTGCTGGTGCTGAGTTTCTGCCCGGACCTGAGCGCCCCGCGGGGACCCCCGGGCACGGCCACCCGCGAGCTCCTTTTCCTGCTGGACGGCGCTGGCGCAGAGCACAAGGCCTGTGGGGCTCCCGTGCATGGGGGAGTTTGGGGGTGCGGAGCAGAGGGGCTGCTCTCACCGCCCTTTGTCCCCATCCTGCCCTCCAGGATGCCGTGGTGCTGGCGATGAAGTCAGTCCCGCAGCAGACTCTGGTCAACATGGCCACCTTCTGCGCATCGTCGGTGCAGGCCCTATTCCCGGAGAGCCGGCCGTGCGGGGACGTGAGTGTCCCTCTTAGACGGACCGGAGGGACCCTGGACTCCCCTCCGCTGCCCCCACCCCAGTCTGCAGCTCCCCATTCTGGGCCTCTCCCCACAGGATACGGTGCGGCAGGTGTGCCGGCACCTGGAGACGCTGCGGGCAGCGCCCGGGGCCCCCGACGTGCAGGCGGCGCTGGGCTGGGCGCTGGGGCAGCCACTGCGCAGGGCTCACCCCCGGCAGCTCTTCCTGCTCACCGCCGCCAAGCCCACAGCCGCCAGCACCCACCACACGCTGGAGCTCCTGCGGGGGTACCCGGGGGCTGCCAGGTGAGGGGTAGGCAGGAGCCTGGGAGGGATCTCCCCACCCACTAAACCTCCTGAAGGTCACAGCCGCCCTCTGCAGGTGCTTCTCCTTCGGCCTGGGGCCCGGTGGTCACCAGCTGCTTCGGAGCCTGGCTGCCCTGAGCAGGGGGCAGGCCTACTTCCTGAGGCCTGGGGAGAGGCTGCAGCCCATGGTGAGCCTGTCCCCGTGCCTGTGTGCCCTTCTCCACCTTATACTGACTTTCAGAAACGGACCCCATACCCCACCCCCTTCTCCTGAGAGCCGGTGTTGGAGGGGGAGGCCAGGCTGCGGTGGGCACCCATAGGAAACCAAAGGTGGGAGGGGAATAACTTCTGAACCCCCAAACCTGGCTCTGGGTTTTGTCCTGGGACTAAGCCACTCTCACTAGAAAGCTGCCCTTCTCCTCATCTTCCTCCGGATCCACTCCTCTTCCTCCTCCTCTTCTTCCTCCTCCTGCTTTTCTTCCCTTCCCCCTCCCCCCAGGCTGCTCAGGCCAGGAGACAAAGCAGTCAAGCCCTAGCATTTGCCCCCTCACCAGGGCGCGGGCAGTTGGCATCAGGAGAGGGGCACCTGTCCCCTGCCCTCAGCCGTGTGACCCACATTCCCTCCTGTGTCCCCCTCACACCTCCACCCAGCTGGTACAGGCCCTGCGGAAGGCCCTGGAGCCCGCGCTCACTGATGTCTCCGTGGACTGGTTTGTGCCGGATGGGGTGGAGGCGCTGTTGACGCCCCGTGAGATCCCAGCTCTCTACCCCGGGGACCAGCTGCTCGGCTACTGCGCCCTCTTCAGGGTGGACAGCTTCCGGGCCCGCACCCCAGGGGTAGGCCTGGGCTGGGGGGGGGGGTCCGAAGGGGTGAAGCCCCCAACACTTTCACACCCTGTGCCTAGCACTCTCTTTAAAACTTAAAAATATTATTTATTCATATTTTTATTGATTTATTTTGAGTATAGAGAAATTGAGAGGGGGGCAAGTTAAGCATACATGGTGCAAAGCTCAAGGGCCGGCATAAGGATCCTGGGTCAAGCCCCTGCTCCCCACCTGCAAGGAGGTCAATTCACAAGTGGTGAAGCAGGTCTGCTGGTGTCTATCTCTCTCCCCCTCTCTGTCTTTCTCTCCTCTCTTCATCTCTCTCTGTCCTATCCAACAATAACAACAGCAATGGCAACAACAACAATAACAACAAAGACAACAAAATGAAGAAAATGGCCTCCAGGAGCAGTGGATTCATAGTGCAGGCACCAAGCCCCAGCGATAACTCTGGAGGTAGAAAAGAAAATTAAATATTTTTTTTTCTTAAAAAAAAAAGAGGGAGTCGGGCTGTAGCGAAGAGGGTTAAGCGCAGGTGGCGCAAAGCACAAGGACCGGCATAAGGATCCCGGTTCGAACCCCGGCTCCCCACCTGCAGGGCAGTCACTTCACAGGCGGTGAAGCAGGTCTGCAGGTGTCTATCTTTCTCTCCCCTTCTCTGTCTTCCCCTCCTCTCTCCATTTCTCTCTGTCCTATCCAACAACGACAACAACAATAATAACTACAACAATAAAACAACAAGGGCAACAAAAGGGAATAAATAAAATAAATATTAAAAAAAAAAAAGAAAAGAAATTGGGAGTCGGGCAGTAGCGCAACAGGTCAAACGCACTTGGTGCAAAGTGCAAGGACTGGTGGAAGGATCCCGGTTCAAGCCTCCAGCTCTCCACCTGCAGGGGAGTCGCTTCACAGGCGGTGAAGCAGGTCTGCAGGTGTCTTTCTCTCCCCCTCTCTGTCTTCCCCATCTCTCTCCATTTCTCTCTGTCCTATCCAACAACGACAACATCAATAACAACAATAATAAAACAACAAGAGCAACAAAAGGCAATAAATAAATAAATATTTTTAAAAAAGAAATAAATTGAGGGAGTCAGGTGGTAGTGCAGCTGCTTAAGCACAGGTGGCGCGAAGCTCAAGATTCTGGGTTAAGCTCCCAGCTCCCCACCTGCAGGGGAGTCGCTTCACAGCCTTCCCCTCCTCTCTCCATTTCTCTCTGTCCTTTCCAACAACAACAATAATAATAATAACTACAACAACAATAAAAAACAAGGGCAACAAAAGGGAAAATAAATAAATAAAAATGTTTTGAAAAATTAAAAAAGATATAGAAATTGAGGGAGAAGGGGAGATAGATAGAGACACCTGCAGCACTGCTTCACCACTCATGGTGGGGACCAAGAGTCCAAACCTGGGTCCTTGCACATTGTAATGTGTGCTCAACAAGGATAGACTCTCTGGATGAGCCTTACATGAGCTCTCCCCTTTGATCAGGAGAGCTGTGTAATGTACCTTTTTTAAAAATATTTCTCCTTTGGGAAAGAGGAGAGAGAGAGGAATAAAGAGAGAGAGAGAGACAGAAAGAGACAGAGAGAGACAGAGAGAGAAAGAGAGAGAGACCAGAGCACCGAAGCTTCCCTCATTCTGATAGGGGCCTTACTCCAGCCTGAGCTGCACACGTGACAAAGCAGTGCACTATCGAAGTGAGCCAGTTGGCTGGCTCAAGGTACCAGTTTTTTTGTTTTAGTTTTATTTACTTTTTATTTTTTTGTATTTATTTATTTTCCCTTTTGTTGCCCTTGTTGTTTTTTATTGTTGCTGTAGTTATTGTTGTTGTTGGATAAGACAGAGAGAACTCGAGAGGAAGGAAAGACAGGGGGAGAGAAAGATAGACACCTGCAGACCTGCTTCACTACTTGTGAAGCGACTCCCCTACAGGTGGGGAGCTGGGGGCTTGACCTGGGATCCTTATGCCGGTCCTTGCACTTTGTGCCATGTGCGATTAACCGTTTGCGCTATCGAATCCCTTTTATTTTATTTTTAATCTATGAGAGAGAACTAGAGCATCACTCTGGTACCTGTGATGCCAGGGATTGAACTAGAGACCTCATGCTTGAGAATCAACACTCACTATCTACTGTGCTGCCCCTTGGCTGCTACTTTTTCCTTCTTTTTTTTCTTAAAATAAATATTTATTCCCTTTTGTTTGCCTTGTTGTTTTATTGTTGTAGTTATTGATGTTATTGTTGTTGGATAAGACAGAGAGAAATGGAGAGAGGAGGGGAAGACAGAGAGGGAGAGAGAAAGATAGACACCTGCAGACCTGCTTCACCATCTGTGAAGCGACTCCCCTGCAGGTGGGGAGCCAGGGGCTCGAACCAGGATCCTTACACCGGTCCTTGTGCTTTGCACCACATGCACTTAACCTGATGCACTACCGCCTGACTCCCCTTTTTCTTTATTTAAATAAAAAAAATTATTAGTGGTGGTCCAGGAGGTGGAGGGTTGGATAAAGTATTAGACTCTCAAGCATGAGGTCTGGAGTTCAGCCCCTGGAAGCACATGTACCAGAGTGATGTCTGGTCCTTTCTCTCCTCCTATCTTCCTCATTAGTATATAAAATCTTTTAAAAATTTTTTATTGGGGGGGGCAGCTCTGGCAGTAGTGCAGTGGGTTAAGTGCACGTGGCACAAAGCGCAAGGACCGGTGGAAGGATCCCGGTTCGAGCCTCCGGCTCCCCACCTGCAAGGGAGTCGCTTCACAGGCAGTGAAGTAGGTCTGCAGTAGGTCTATCTTTCTCTCCCCATCTCTGTCTTTCCCTCCTCTCTCCATTCCTCTCTGTCCTATCCAACAACAACGGCATCAATAACAACGATAATGATAACCACAACAATGGTAAAACAACCAGGGTAACAAAAGGGAAAAACTGGCCTCCAGGAGCAGTGGATTCGTGGTGCAGGCACCAAGCCCCAGCAATAACCCTGGAGGCAAAAAAAAAAAAAAAAAAAAGCCACCAGTCAATGTGGCAAAACATAAAAGAAAAAATTATTATTGGATAGAGACAGAGAGACACCTGTAGCCCTACTTCACCACTTGAGAAGCTTTCCTCCTGCAGGTGGGGCCAGGGGCTTGAACCCCAGTCCTGGTACAATGTAATGTGTGCGTTTAACTTGGTGCACTACTGCCTGCCTCCCTCTTTTAATTCATTGGGTAGAGAGGAATGTGGGTACAGAGCAGAGGCTTGACCTTGGGTCCTTGCACACGGCAATGTGTGCATTGTTCCTGGTGGGCCACTACCCAGCCCCTTGTTTGTTTTTGTTTCTTGATTTAATTTTTTTTTTTTTTATGAGAGAAGGGAGAGAGAAAGCCAGAGCGTCACTGTGTCAGGGATGGAACCTGGGACTTCATGGCTGAGTGGCCAATGCCTCACCCAATGTGCCTTTTCTGCACGGCTGTCATGGAGTTTACCTCCTTGCCTGGCTGTTGGAAGGCTCCCCACAGCAGGTCTGTGACCCCTGTGGGCAGGGTCTCTGCTTCCTCCTTGCTTAGTGCTGGCCTTTTATCTCTGGCTGGCTAACTTTCTTTTATTTTCTTTTTTAAATTATTATCTTTTTTTCTTTTTACATTTATTATCTTTATTTGTTGGATAGAGACAGCCAGAATCCGAGAGGGAAGGGGAAGATAAAGAGACAGAGCGACACCTGTAGCTCTGCTTCACCACTTATGAAGCTGTCTCTCTGCAGGTAGGGTCTGGGGGCTCGAACCTGGATCCTTGTGCACTGTAACCTGTGCGCTCAACCAGGTGCGCCACCACCCAGCCCCTCCTTTTTTTCTTTTAAAACCAGAGCACTGCTCAGCTCTGGTTTATGGTGGTGCAGGAGATTGAACCTGGGGCTTCGGAGCCTCAGACATGAGAGTCTCTTTGTATAACCATTATACTATATGCTAACTTTCCTGTGGGGGCCATCTCACATGCTGTTTGGAGAGTGGTCTCACTACAGTCTGCTTCCCCCCACCCCCCCATGACTGTCCCTCTCTAGGGCCAAGAACCTGGCTGGCAGAGCCTGGGTGGCTCTGTGTTCCCATCCCCAGAGGAGCCACCATCTGCCACCAGCCCTGGCACAGAGCCCACTGGCACCTCTGAGCCACCGGGAACAGGCAATCTCTCAGCAGAACTGTCTAGCCGGTGGGCTGCGGGGGACTCACAGAGTGAGTGCCCGGGGCATATGTGTGGCCCTGGGGAAAGGGTGGGCAGTGGGACAGGCCCGGGCTGGGTTTCATGTTGTGCCTCGTGGCAGGTACTGACGCCCTCACAGACCCAGCCACGGACCCAGGGCCCAACCCCTCCTCCGACACAGCCATATGGCGTCGAATCTTCCAGTCTTCCTACATCCGGGAGCAGTACGTGCTCACACACTGCTCTGCCAGCCCTGAGCCAGGCCCGGGCTCCATGGGCAGCAGCGAGTCCCCTGGCTCCCAAGGCCCTGGCTCTCCTGAGGGCAGCGGCCTCCCGGAACCCCCTTCTCAGCAGGGATGCCGCAACCTGGCCTGGGGAGAAGCTGCAGGCTCCCGCTCCTGTCCCTTGCCCCTGCCACCCCCACCGCTGGCTCCAATCAAGGTGAGTCAGCCCATACCTATCCAACTCATTTGCAGCTGGCATCTGTGGTCCGCCGCGAATGGTATGGTAGGTACTATTGGGTCTGGCTGAAGACAGCAGCGGGTAAACCTATAGTGTGTGTGCACAGGGACATGGGGTGATGGAGGTTCGGAGTCAGGGTGACTAACCTTTTCTGAGACAGTCAGGGATGTCAGAGCCCTGCCTGCAAAACTAAGGCGTCAGCCAGGTAAGGAGGGAGAAAGTGTGAACAAGAAAGAGCAGATGAGCATAGGTAAGATGACTTGAAGGCTCTGTACCCCCATCCCACCAGGATCTGAAGTGTTTGTCATCAAGAATCTCGTTTTTATACCATCACTGCAAGGAGAGCAAATCTGGAAACTACTAGAGGAATCCAGGCACTGTTCCTCTCACCCGAGAAAGAGGAAAGGAGGAAAAATATCTGCAAGTAGTAATAGGTGTAGGGATGACTTAAAAAGGAAGTGCAGGGGAGCCGGGTGGTGGTGTATCCGTTTAAGCGCACGCAAGTGGTGAGAAGCGCAAAGACCAGCTTAAGGATCCCAGTTCAAGCCCCTGGCTCCCCACCTGCAAGGGAGTCACTTCACAGGCGGAGTCACTTCACAGGTGTCTATCTTTCTTTCCTCCTCTCTGTCTTCCCCTCCTCTCTCCATTTCTCTCTGTCCTATCCAACAACGACAGCAATAACAACAACAATAAAAACGATGATAAACAAAGGCAACAAAGGGAAAAAGAAAATAAAAAATAAAGTTTAAAAGAAAAAAAGAAAGGAAGTGAAGGCAGGACCATTGAAAAAATGGGGGTGGGGGTATATACATATTTATAGAGTCAGCCCATAACAGTGACCTTGGAAGAACTACTGCAGTTTCCAATGGAAGGGATGGGACACAGCTCTGATGGCGGGAACCATATGGATTTACACCCCCATTATCTCACAATTTTCTAAGTCACACACACAGTAGGTAAGCAACAGCTGTAAGTGGAAATTGTGGTGCAGAGTGAGTGGTCACAGGGAAGGGGGCCGCACACGTAAAACTTTAGACAAAGGCGCACGTGGGGTGTGTGTGTGTGTCTGCGCACTCAGGCCGCTGTTTTCCTGACCCCTGGGCCCTACTTCTGCTCCTCTCCTCAGGCAGAGGCTCTGAGCACTCAGGTAATGGGCCGGCACTGCAGAGCTGCTCTGGCTGGCCGGAGTCTCTCATCCCCCGCGGGGAGGGTGAACCCAGCCCCTGGTCGCCCCCGGACCCCCTCTCTAGGTGCAGCCCCAGATGAGACGGGGCAGCTGCTGGGCCCAGGTCTGGATGACTCAGGTAAGAAAGGGCCAGCTGGAGAGCTGGGTTCTGGTACTGGAGAGGCCTTGGGTGGGTCAAGCACTGTGCCCTGGCTGTCACCTCTTCTCAGGAAACCTGCTCTCCCCGGCCCCCTTGGACTGGGACATGCTGCTGGAGCCACCCTTCTTGTTCACGGCTGTGGGCGTCGGTGGGGAGCCGCCCCCCCCAGCAGCACTCCAGCCCACCCAGGCTCCGCGCTGCCATGTGGTGGTCCGGGCACTGTGTGGGGAGCAGCCCCTTTGCTGGGAGGTGGGGATCGGGCTGGAGACGCTGTGGGGGCCTGTGGATAATAGCCCGCCGCCTCTGACATCCCCTGAGAGAGAAGGGGCTTGGGACCAAGCACTGCATCGGCTGGCAGCCGCCTCCGTGGTCCGGGACAATGAGCAGCTTGCTGTCAGGGAAGGACGTGAGGCAACAGCTGACCAGGGTGAGTGGCCGGTGGGCCCTGGAGGGGGCCTGTGGGGTAGGAGCATTTTATTTACGTCTGGTCTCTCTGTACCTCACAACTTGAGGTAATTCTCTGTTCATAAGGAAAAACAAGGGGTCAGAAAGACAGCTCACCAGTACAGTGCATTCCCTCCATGTGCGAGGTCCTGGGTTCAAACCCCAGTACTATATGAGAGGACCACTGGCAGCTCAGGGGCTGGGGGCAAGGGGTAGCTCCACAGTGAAGTGGTGCTGTGGCATCTCTTCTCTCTCCCCCTTCCTACTCTTTAAGAAATAATGACAAAACTGGCCTGGGACATCTCTCAGGGGTGATGTTGTCTATGTACCAGGCTGTGGGTTCATTCCCTGGTGCCACACTGAAAATAAAAGTAAACAGGGATGGTGGTGGGGAAAGGGATATATATTTTTAAAATTTATTTTTCCCTTTTGTTGCCCTTGTTGTAGTTATTACTGTTGTCACTGTTGTTGGGTAGGACAGAAAGAAATGGAGAGAGGAGGGGAAGACAGAGATGTAGAGAGAGAAAGACAGACCCCTGCAGACCTGCTTCACCACTTGTGAAGTGACTCCCCTGCAGGTGGGGATCCGGGGGCTCAAACCGGGATCTTTATGCTGGTCCTTGCACTTTGTACCATATGCGCTTAACCTGCTGCGCTACCGCCCGACTCCCGGGAAAGGGATATTAAGAGAGCCTGAGGAATGCGGCTCCATTGAAGACATGTGCCATTGTCATGTGCTCTTATGAGCATGGGACTCCAGATTGACAAACTTCCTAGCAGTTAACACAGCCAGATTCACAATCTGGCAGTGACTCACAATGTCTGTACCATGAGCATGGCCATCTAAGAGGATTATCACAGTTCTTTTTGTTTTTTTACTGGAGCATTGATTAGCTCTGGCTTATGGTAGTGTAGATTAGACCTAGGACTCAGTCTCTTTGCATCAGTTTCTTTGCATAACCATTTTATCTACCCCCGCCCAATCACAATACTCTAAAGCAAGATTTCAGTTGTACTGGATACTCCGTAAACTTCAGTCACATGTGCCTATTGGCTACCATGCCAGGTCAGGTAGGTCTAGGACATTTCCACCACAAAGTTCTACTAGACAGAGCTGTGATGAATAGATAGAAAAGGCACCATGGCCAGTGCTTCCTTGGGGTGGTGGCCAGGGTTAAATGTCTTGCTCTGCTGTGTGCTCAGCCTGACCACCTGTCAGAGCTGGGGTCTGAGCTGCCCCGGCACTGAGGACTGCACTGCACTTCGTAGACCGGGAGGGTGAGCCTTTACGGAGCTGGGCTGCTTTGGTCGGTCACTGTGTCGCTCCTTGTGTTCACAGGCCGTGCCCGAAGGGCCTGCCTCCGGGCCCTGCAGACCAGTAAGGTCAGCTTGGCCCCTTCCTGCTACACCTGCCCTGTAGCTGTGGATGCCGCCACCAGGGAGGTCCTACCCTTGGCCCTGCAGGTGTGGAGCTCAGGTAGGGCTCCTCCCCAGTGGGCGACCTCATTTCCCCGCAGCTGAGCTCCCTTTCACCGTGGTACCAGCCTCACTTCTATCCCCTGTGCCTCTGCAGAGCCGCCCGAGCCCCCCAGCAGCCCTCTCGCCTCTCAGGGCTGTCGGGACGCAGGTCCTATGCCTGCAGCCGCCCCCTCTGAAGGTAAACGCCAGACAGGGGTAGCGGTGGGGGTGGGGCAGTGCCCAGAGACTCCTTCGCCTGACTGGTTCCCCCCAGGACTGCAGGGCAGCCAGGGTCCCGGACAAGATGGCACCCCTGAGTTTGCTTCCGGGATCCCCGAGGGAGGTTCTCCTGGCCTGCCCCCACAGCATGGCCCCAGATGCCCGCAGGCCAAAGGCGCAGCGGGCCATGACTACCTGCCCCTGGTGAGGACTCGGGAGGTGGAGGGTGGCGCTGGCAGGCCCGGCGCCGGCTCAGCTCGCCTCCCCCCACCTCCTCTCTCCTCAGGTGCGCCTGCAGGAGGCGCCCGGCTGCTTCCGCCTGGACGCGCCCTTCTGCGCCGCCGTGAGCATCCCGCAGGAGCGCCTGTGCCGCGCCTCGCCCTTCGCCGCGCACCGTGCCAGCCTCGGCCCCACGTCCGCCTCGTCGCCCTGGGCGCTGCTGGGCCCCTCGGGCCAGGGTGACAGCGCCACCGCCTCCTGCAGCCGCTCCCCCAGCTCGGGCTCCGAGGGGCCGGGCCAGGTGGACAGCGGGCGCGGCTCGGACACCGAGGCCTCGGAGGGCGCGGAAGGGCCGGGAGGCATTGGCAGCGACCTGCGGGGCCGGACCTGGGCCACGGCGGTGGCGCTGGCCTGGCTGGAGCACCGCTGCGCCTCCGCCTTCGGCGAGTGGGAGCTGGCGGCGGCCAAGGCGGACAGCTGGCTGCGGGCCCAGCGCCTGCCCGACGGCCTCAACCTGGTGGCGCTCAAGGCGGCGGCGCAGGGCCTCTTCCTGCTGCTGCGCCACTGGGACCAGAACCTGCAGCTGCACCTGCTGTGCTACAGCCCCGCCAACGTGTGACGGTGTGAGGGGCCGTCCAGGGGCTCACCTGCCGGGTGGGGAGGGCGAGGCCCCCACTCTTACTCAGCCCCCGCCCCAGAATCCCCTTCCCCCACAGAAAGTGCCTGCCTGTGCTCCTCCATCGTCCCCCCACTGCCCCGAGCTCTGGAGTGCAGTGACGCGGAGAGCCACAGCCCCCACGTTCTATGCAATAAAGTGCCTCTTGGGACTCCAGAAAGTTCTTTATCTGCCGTGCGCCGCCCTCACGGCCTGGGGTCTCCAGGGAGGCTGGCACAGAGTTGACTCTGACCACCCGTCTGTCTGAGGTCTCCAGGGCGGCTGCAGGGGCGGGAGTGGCGCTCAGTGGGTCTTCCTGCAGGGCTGGCTGCTCCGGGGGAAGGGCTGGGCACCTAGCCAGAGCTGCAGCAGGATGACTGCGTGGCAGATATGCAGCGCGGCTGAGCTGCAGGGCGTGGAGGGGTACATGTTCCAGGAGAGCTCGATGAGCCCGAGCACCAGCAACCTGGGGGCGAGGAAGGAGCGCTGCATCCCTTCCAGCCCTGGGCACCCCATGGCCCTGCCCACCCCCCAGGTGGCCCCTGGCCAGTACCTGAGCAGATGTGTGAGCCAGCCCGCAGGGGTGGCCCAGAGGAGGTAGGGCAGCGTGTGGAAGTACCAGACGTAGAACTGGTAGTGGAGGGATCGGCTGAAGCAGATGCCGATGAAGTTAGAAGTGAAGAGGGTAGACACAATCTGTAGCCTGTGGTCAAGGCCGAGGGCGGAGTGGTAGGGGCAGGAGTTGGAGGCAAGGGTGTTCCAGACCAGAGGAGGCTCACATTTTAGGGGGTCAGAGAGCTCCCTAGCTCGGCCATTTCTTTCTTTCCTTTTTAATTTTTTTTTTTCCAGGGGCAGGGTTTCTGTACCTATATGTTTTTTTACCACTCTGGGTGAACTATTTGTTTTTCCAGTTAGAGGGTAAGAGGGAGAGAAATGAAACACCAGGGGCTTGAACCTGGGTCTTTGTGCACCGTAAGGTGTATGCTCCACAGCCTCACTCCTGCCACTGCTATTTTTTCCCCTTTTGTTGCCCTTGTTGTTTTATCATTGTAGTAGTTATTATTGTTATTGATATTGTTGGATAGGACAGACAAAAATGGAGAGAGATGGGGAAGACAGAGGGGGGAGAGAAAGATAGACACCTGCAGACCTGCTTCACCGCCTGTGAAGTGACACTCCTTGCAGGTGGGGAGCCGGGGCTCGAACTGGGATCCTTATGCCGGTCAGTGCACTTTGCGCCATGTGCACTTAACCCGCTGCACTACCACCCAGCCCCTACTCCTGCTATTTCTATCTGCATACCTTTGGAGCAAGTTTCTTTTTGCTTCCAGGGTTATTGCTGAGGCTCAGTGCTGGCACTATGAATCCACCATATCAGTCATTTTTTCTTTTTTTAAACCTCCTATTTTATTGGCTAGGACAGAGAAATTGAGAGGGGAAGGTGAGACAGAAAGGAAGAAAGGAAGATAGATACCTGCAGACCAGCTTCACCATTCGTGAAGCATGCCTACTGCAAGTGGGTTATGGGAGCTTGAACCCAGATCCTTGTGCGTGGTGCTATGTGCACGTAACCAGGTGTGCCACTGCCCAGCCCTGGGGCAAGTTTCTTAACCTCTCTGAACCTATTACTTAAGTGAACCTATTACTTAAGTGAACTAAGCCTAGAGTCCCAAGGATGAGTGAATTCACCACTTACTAGCTAAATGGCCTGGTTACATTAAATTGACTTTAGCTCAGACTTCCCAAATGAGCTCATTTGGGAAGAAACTTGTTTTGTTATATGTGTAACTGGGGTTAAAATCCTGGCCTCCTTGGGGGTTGTATTGTTATATGGAAAACTGGGAAATGTTATGCATGTACAAACTATTGTATTTACTGTCGAATGTAAAACATTAATTCCCCAATAAAGAAATTAAAAAAAAAAAATCCTGGTCCCCATGGCACTGGGGACAGTTTGGCGTTAACAGTTCTCTCTCCTTCTTTCCTTCTATCTACTGGGTTGTTAGAACAATCATGCTGCATTTTTACATAGAAAAATGTGTCATGACTTTTCTGAGAACCCAATAAGGGAAAAAGAAGAAGGAGAAGAAATAAGAAAATTAGCCCAGAAAGGTGAAGTTCCAGTGATAAGAAGAAAAATGTCCTCAACCACGTATAATTCTGATCTTGCCACCTATAACTCGACTATAGAAATGCTCTCTGATCTCAAGGTCTCCTGTGAACTTTACGTGTTAGAATGTATGTAACTCTCTGAGGACAGTGCCAGGCAGAGGGGAAGCACTCTTGATGCTACTCAGTAATATTTAGAATTAAGAATAAAATACAGTGGGCTGGGAGGTGCCACACCTGCCTAAGTGCACATATTCCCACGCACAAGGACCTGGGTTTGAGCCCTCACTCCCCACCTGCAGGGAGGAAGGTTCCTGAATGGTGAGGCAGGTCTGTAGGTGTCTTTCTCTCTTTTTCTATCTCTCGCTCTCCCCTCAATTTTTCTCTGTCCTATCCGATAAAATTAAAAGGAAGATGGGGGAAAAAAAGGAAAAAAATGGCCACTAGGAGTGGTGAATTTGTAGTGCTGGCACCAAGTCCCAGTGATAACCCTGGTGGCAATACAAAGAAAGAGAGAAAGGATAAAATATGGCATGTGCTCGACACAGTGTTTGGACAGAGGAGGTGCTCCCTTAATGGGCCCTGGAGCTACTCTTGCCCCCTCCCAGGGTGAAGTACCCAGGATCACCTCTCCACCGGAGAGAGCAAGATTTCCCACCCCATGACTTAAAGGATATGATTGGGTCTGAGCGGCTGGGGTGGGACCTTCCTTTTGGAGGGCTCCTTCAGTAGTGACAGGATGCCTTCCCCAGTCCTGGAGAGAAAGCACACAGGCATTTATCAGGTCTAGACCCCCCTACAATGCTGCATCTGCCCACAGCAACCTAGTGCCCCTTCACTCTCAGTCCCTGGCACTGTCCCCCTTTCTCACCGGTGCCACCTGCAGAGGGCAAAGAGCAGGAGCAGGCTGAGGTGGGCAGCCAGGAGTGCCAGATGGAAGGCACGGTGCAGGAAGATGCTCTCGGGGAGGAAGCGCCAGTTCACGGTCCACTGGAAGAGAAACTGGCGGCCGAGGTCAAAGGAGCGGGAGAGGTAGCCGACTGGGTTCTGCAGCAGGAAAGGCAGGCCCAGGATGACCTGCGGAGGGGTGAAGTGTCAGCAGAGCAGCCCAGGCTTACACCTAGTCTTCACTCGGGTTGCTGAGGGCAGAGGGAACAGGGTATGGGCCCCAACAGGACAGAAGGGAAGCCAGCTGCACAGCCCTCGCCCAGGTCAGAGCCTGGAGGAAGGTCTAACAATGATTTGGATTCAAGTCACAAACAGGCAGTGCTAGAAAGGCCCTTGGAGACCACCTCATTCAATATGCTTATTTTAATGTCAAGCCCATAGCCTATGGACTCCCACCCAACGATCACACTAAAGCCCTTTTGCCTGGCTTTGAGGAAAAAGGCCAGACAAAACAGAAAGGAGGCAAGGTGAGGGATGGGTACCTGAATGATGGCACAAATGCCCAGCTTGGGAAGGGCCCCACGGAGGCCAAATTGCATGAGCAGAAGGAAGAGTAACCCGGGGGCGAAAAGGAGCACGTTCATTTTCACAGAAACGGCCAGGCTGTGGTAGGGAGGGTGGACATCAGTTCCAGGGTGAATGCCAGACGCATCCTCTGCCAACACCACAGCGACTCCTCCCTTCCCCTGCCCACCAGTCCTCAGAGCTCCCCCCCACACACACCTGCTGGAGGGGAGGGAAAGCAGTCTCATGGGAAGTCAAAATCACTATGTCCCATCTAGGTGAGTGAGCAAACATGCCCATAGTGTTTACACTGAGTACAAACCAGTTCCAACAACTGATACAGCTGATGCTGCTGTGAAGGGCGTGGGGGGGGGGGTGGGGAGACTTCTCTCTCTTTTTTTTTTTTTTTTTGCCTCCAGGGTTACCACTGACACTTGGTGCTAACACTATGAATCTACTGCTTTCTATTTTATTCTATAGGACAGAGAGAAATTAAGAGGGGAGGGTGAAGTGGAATAGAATTGAGAGCCCAGAAATGAGGCCCCACACCTATGGACATCTAATCTTTGACAAAGGGGCCCAGACTATTACATGGGGAAAGCAGAGTCTCTTCAACAAATGGTGTTGGAAACAATGGGTTGAAACATGCAGAAGAATGAAGCTGAATCACTGTATTTCACCAAATACAAAAGTAAATTCCAAGTGGATCAAGGACTTGGATGTTAGACCAGAAACTATCAGATACTTAGAGGAAAATATTGGAAGAACTTTTTTCCGCATAAATTTTAAAGACATTTTCAATGAAACGAATCCAATTACAAGGAAGACTAAGGCAAGTATAAACCTATGGGACTACATCAAATTAAAAAGCTTCTTCACAGCAAAAGAAACCACTACCCAAATCAAGAGACCCCTCACAGAATGGGAGAAGATCTTTACATGCCATACATCAGATAAGAGTTTAATAACCAACATATATAAAGAGCTTACCAGACTCAACAACAAGACAACAAATAACCCCATCCAAAAGTGGGGGGAGGAATTGGACAGAATATTCACCACAGAAGAGATCCAAAAGGCCGAGAAACACATGAAAAAATGCTCCAAGTCTCTGATTGTCAGAGAAATGCAAATCAAGACAACAATGAGATATCACTTCACTCCTGTGAGAATGTCACACATCAGAAAAGGTAACAGCAGCAAATGCTGGAGAGGGTGTGGGGTCAAAGGAACCCTCCTGCACTGCTGGTGGGAATGTCAATTGGTCCAACCTCTGTGGAGAACAGTCTGGAGAACTCTCAGAAGGCTAGAAATGGACCTACCCTATGACCCTGCAATTCCCCTCCTGGGGATATATCCTAAGGAACCCAACACATCCATCCAAAAAGATCTGTGTACACATATGTTCTTGGCAGCACAATTTGTAATAGCCAAAACCTGGAAACAACCCAGGTGTCCAACAACAGATGAGTGGCTGAGCAAGTTGTGGTATATATACACAATGGAATACTACTCAGCTGTAAAAAATGGTGACTTCACCGTTTTCAGCCGATCTTGGATGGACCTTGAAAAAATCATGTTGAGTGAAATAAGTCAGAAACAGAAGGATGAATATGGGATGATCTCACTCTCAGGCTGAAGTTGAAAAACAAGATTAGAAAAGAAAACACAAGTCGAACCTGAAATGGAATTGGAGTATTACACCAAAGTAAAAGACTCTGGGGTGGGTGGGTGGGTGGGGAGAATACAGGTCCATGAAAAATGATGAATGAAATAGTGGGGGTTGTATTGCTAAATGGGAATCTGGGGAATGTTATGCATGTAAAAAAAAAAAAAAAAGAAGTAGAAACGCAAAGCAGAAATTGACTGAGTTTGGAGTATGGCACCAAAGTAAGAAAGCAGAAGTATACTTAGAGTTTGCAGTGAGTACCTCCCTAATACTTCCTCTCCACTTTTCCAAGCTTTGGGTCCATGATTGCTCAACAATTTGTTTGGCTTTGTATGTTAACTCTCTTTTCAGTCACCAGGTTCCAGGTGTCATCAGGATGCCGGCCAGACTTCCCTGGATTGAAGACACCACCAATGTGTCCTGGAGCTCAGCTTCCCCAGAGACCCACCCTACTAGGGAAAGAGAGAGGCAGACTGGGAGTATGGACCGACCAGTCAACGCCCATGTTCAGCGGGGAAGCAATTACAGAAGCCAGACCTTCTACCTTCTGCAACCCACAATGACCCTGGGTCCATGCTCCCAGAGGGATAGAGAATGGGAAAGCTATCGGGGGAGGGGGTGGGATATGGAGATTGGGCGGTGGGAATTGTGTGGAGTTGTACCCCTCCTACCCTATGGTTTTGTTAATTAATCCTTTCTTTAATTAAAAAAAAAAAAAAAAAAAAGAGGGGAGGGTGAGATAAAGACACCTGCAAACCTGTTTCACCATGAAGCATTTCTGCTGCAGGTAGGAAGCCGGGGCTCAAACCTGGATCCTTGCACATGGTACTATGTGCACTTAACCAGGGGTGCCACCGCCTGGCCTGAGACAGAGACTTTCTACGGATCTCTCCCGGTGGGGACTTGATTTTCTCCCTTCTCTGAGGAAGAGTGGGGTGTGATGGTGGGAATGCACAGTGAGTGGGGGCCATTTAGGAGGGTGCTGACCTGAAAAAGCAGCAGCCCCAGCTCCAGTGCCGGGCCAGCAGAAGGTTGACACTGAGGAAGAGCAGGGCCATGGCTACGGGGTCATTGAAGAGTCGCAGCACGAAGATGGAGTGCACGCGGTAGGAGGCACAGCACATGAAGAAGAAGACGAAGGGCGGGACCTGAGGAGGGAGCACGGTGGGCAATAAGGTCAGACCCCAACCCCAAGCCGTCTCCCCCCCCCCCCCCGCCGTGCCAGCAGTGGGGGCCACCTTGCAGGTGTGGTGGTAGATCAGGAAGACCAGCAACAGCGTGGCCAGGTAGAGCACAGCGAAGATGTGCTGGGCCATGCGGATGTCAGTGCCCCCGCCGGTGGCGTGATAGAGTCCCATGAAGATGTACACGAAGCCAGCTGGGTACCTGAGAGGGTGCAGAAGTTCGAGTCAGGTCAGCCAGCCTGAGAGCCCTCAGCCCCAAGTCCTCGTCACACCTCCTGTCCCCACTCACACCAGAGGTCCGGTGTCCCCCTGCAGCTGTGTGTAGTCGTATGTGCCGTTGATGACACCCTCCACTTCAGCCATGTAGGCCTTCCAGTCGATCTCTGTGTCTGGAGCAGGACAGGAGGGCGTGCTTACTTCCTGGTTTAGAACCCATCAGATCCCTACAGCTCCGTCCATCAAGCAGAGAGTTCCATCGGCCTCCCCAGACTTTGATCATGGCCTCCTGCCTAACTGCCTGGCATGCTCTGGGTGAACTCAGAGGGTCCAGCATCTCAACCTGTCTGTAGTTAAACTCACAGTCTTCCACATCTGCTCATCTCTCTGGGTTCCATGAATGCCACCATCGACTTTCCAGCCATTCAGGTCACAGACTTTGGTAACATTTTTTATGCATCCTTCTCTCATTTCCGAACTCCCACCCCCCAATCCTATTTGTTTTTCCTCCTAAATATCTTATTTATTTATTTGTTTATTTATTTATTTTTGCTTCCAGGGTTATTGCTGGGGCTTGGTGCCAGCACTATGAATCCACTGCTAACGAAGGTCATTTTTTTCCATTTTCTGACAGGATAGGACAGAGAGAAACTGAGAGAAGAGGGGAAGATAGGGGGAGAGAAAGATAAGAGACCTACAGACCTGCTTCACTGCTTGTGAAGCAACTGCCCTGCAGGTGGGGAACTAGGGGCTTGAAGAGGAACCTTGCACTTTGTACTATGTGCACTTAACCAGGTGTGTCACTGCCCAGCCCCCTAAATATCTCTACTACCTCATATTTCTCTGCTATTACACATTACAAATGTGGGTCTAACACAATTTCTAGCCTCAGTGAGACAAGTTTCCAGATTAGGCTTTTAGCTCTCACTCTTACACACTACAATGTATTTTTTTTTTTTTTTTTTACCCCACAACCAGAGAGCTCTCCTATAACAGAAATCCTTGCTTTAAGCACTGCAGTGATTTCCCAAGACTTTTAAGATAAAAATCTAACCTCTAGTGGTCATCTGGGAGGTGACACAGTGGCTAAGGCACTAGGCTCTCAAGCATGAGGTCCTAAGTTCAATCCCCGGCAGCACATGTACCAGAGTGATATCTGGTTCTTTCTCTCTCTCCTCCTATCTTTCTCATTAATAGATAAATAAAATCTTTGAAAAAATCTAACCTTTACTATTCTCGTTGTTATTATTATTTTAACCAGAGCATTTCTCAGCTCTGACTTATAGTGGTGCTAGGGATTGAATCTGGAAATCTCTAAGCCTCAGTCTTGAAAATCTGTTACATAAACTTCTATGCTACCTCCCCGGTCCTATTCTAATTTTTAGAAGAACCTATGAATCAACGAGATCAAGTGCCTAGATCAGTGAACTGGGAGGGGTAGAGTGAGATCAGAATTATGGGGTCCTAAATGCTTCACCACCATGCTAGCGATTTTTTAAAATACTGTATTTATTTTAATGAGAGATACAGAAAGAAAGATATACAGAGAAAGATAAGAGAGATATTAGAGCATTGCTCAGCTCTGGGGTAGCTATTTCTTCAACAAGGTTCTCAGATATTATCTCATCTCTGGGTACTACCTGCATTTGTTTTCGGTTCTGCTTTGAAAAATAATTCGTTCAATTTATTAAAGGAACCAGAATTTCTAGACTGAAGGCTTTTTACAGATAACTTTTTGTCTAGAGTACTCAACAGTCTGGGAGGTCTTCCCTGACACTTCAAGTCTGGCTAGGGTGCTCTCCTGTGTCTACTGCCCTCTCTCTTACTACTACCAAGATGAATAAGATGGACTGCAATTTTCTGCTAACTTACTTTTGTTCAGGCCCACACACCCAAATAGGATGTGTAAGTCGATCTCTTCCACCACAGTCCCACACCTAGCAATATAATATTCATTTAGTAGAAATGTATTGAATCAGTAGTCTTTAGCCCTAGGTCTGCATTCAGCCTGGAAAGGAACTGTCCATCATGCCAAGAGGACTGAAGTCATCACATGCCACTGTTGATATGAGACTTAGGAATGCACAGAGGAGGAAAATGCAGGATGGCAGGGTGTGTTCAAAGCATCAAAGACTAGCAGCTGCTGCAGTCATAAGTCATCTCATACCCAGCTCCTGAGTTCCCAGCTGGCTGACTTTATTAACCTGTAGAGTTTTATGTTCAAGGAAGGAGGACAATCTCTAGGGATCACTCCTTCCATTATGGGGGAAAGAAACCAAGATCGCGTTTCATATTTCAGGGAGAATGCTTTAGGACCCGGGTAATAACATGGGATTCCAACTGACGACAAGTAGGTCTGAGGTTTGGGTTTGAAATCCCCATATGGGGTCCCAGTTTTCTTTGGGGGTGTGTGTGGGTGGGGGGTTGGAACCCTAGATCTTCCCTCCCCCAAGTCCCCCATCGGCGCACTCACATGCCACCCTGTGAATGACCCAGAAGGTGATGCCCACCTCCGCCAGGCAGAGGCAGGCGGCCACCAGCAGCGTGTAGCGCGGCTCCAGAAGCAGCAGTCGCCGCTCCTGCCAGGCGCGGCGCAGCCATTGTTCGCAGTGTCCCAGTGCTCCGGCCGTGGAAGTGGCCCGGCCGCGTTTCCGCGGACCCGCCGCCATCTTGCAGGTGCCTGGCCAGCCTGAGTCCGCCACCCCGGAAGCCCGGCCCTGTTGCACTTAGGTTCCGCTCACTGCGCGGGACAACGCAGTCCTCTGAGCGCAGCCCTGAGCCGCCTGGGCCTTTGCACTTGCTCTGCTAAACTGTTTCTTCCAAGTCTGCCTCCCGATTGCCTGCTTACTCCGCAGGCTCAGGAACAGTCACTCCTCAGCCCTGGGCGCAAGCGCTACAGTGCACTGAGCCCTTGCCTAGTCTGCACCGTTCCTGCCCGCACTCAACACGTGTGGGATGGGATTACTCGCATTCACGGCACCTTCTGGAGGGCCAGATCTGTGTCCGCACCCCTTCCGCTTCCCTCGGAGCCTTCTGATTGCTCAAAACTGGGAAGAAATGAACAGTGTGGTGACTGTCAGGTTTTCTTTCTTTTTCTTTTACCAGAGCTTTGCTCAGCTCTGGCTTATGGGATTGAATCCGGGCCTTTAGAGCTTCAGGTAGGAGTGTTTTTTGCATGACCATTATGCTATCTACTCTTCACCCCCCGAGCCCACTCCCAGGTTTTCTAATGAGAAAAGCGAAGGAAACGGAAAATGTGAGAGGGGGCAGTGAATGCGACGCCCTCACGTGGCTTTCATGAATGGGTGTGCCCTCACACGGAGAACTCTTGGATCCCGATGGGCTCTTTCCAGTCGGAGCTTTCTTCAGGCAGCGCCAGGTTGGGACGGAAGCTCCACGTGTTCGTGTTGAGCCCGAGCTGTGGGCGGGCGGGGCGATGAGGACACACCCCCATATCCAGCCTTCTCGATTGGCTGCGGGGGAAACAAGCCCCGCCCCATGTCGCTCGCGGGCTGTCTGCGGCGAGCATGGCCTCTCCCCGGGCGCCGGAGTCCTCGCCCGACTTGCCAGAGCAGAACCGCGGCTACTGCGAAGTCCAGTATTGGGACCAGCGCTATCGGGGCTCGGCTCACTCTGCCCCCTACGAGTGGTTTGGAGACTTCTCCTCCTTCCGCGCCCTCTTAGAGCCGGAGCTGCGGCCCGAGGACCGTCTTCTTGTGCTCGGTGGGTAGTGTGGGGGCTGCGTACACGGCTCTCCTCCAGGCCGGCTGCCCCTTGGGAAGACGACCCGGCTGGGGGTCAAGGACCGTGTGCTTCCGGGCGGGGGAAAACAGCATAATGGCTCAGCAAAAGGACTTTGATGCCTGAGACTCCGAAGACCCAGGTTCAGTCCCTAGCACCATCTGCCAGAGCCGAGCAGTGCTCTGATTAACAACAAAAATAAATAATAGTAATATACCATGGGAGGGGACAGCATAATTGTTTTTGCAAAAAGACTTTTCCGCTTGAGGCTTGAGGTGCCAGGTTCACTCCCCAGCGCCATCCCTGCTGAGTAAGTCTCAGGGAAAAACAAACAAACCTGTACTCTCAGAATCTCGGCTGGCCGGAAGGGAGCTAAGAGAAGCTTAGTTCAAGACCGCTCCTTGGCGAGAGAAATCTCCCCAGAGTCCCGCGCTGGACCCTTGGGAGGCAGCCTTTAGCGCTGGGCAGTTCAGTGGACCGAGTTCAGGTCGGCTATAGGATTTGGGACAAGCTGCGCACCCGTTCTGAGCTTCGGATTCTCATCCGCAGACGAGGAGGGCAGCCGCAGTGAGCCAGGCAGCACTTTCTTGTGGCTGGTGGTCTCGGGGAATCTTGACAGGAGGAGGCTGAGCGCTTGCGGAAGCTGGATCCCGGTGGCCCGTGTGCAGCCAGGACAGCGCCCCCTCAGGTTGGCGGGGATATTACAGCCGGTGTTGGTGCGCGGCCCCAGAAGCCAGAATCCTGCGGTGCAAGGTTGCTCTCAGAGCTACAAGTACACTTGCAGTTCTCCCCCTGCCCGCAGCCTGAGGGCTCTCATGCAACTTGATTACGTACCGTGTACCTTTCCCACTGTAGTTTTTTCCATGCATGTCGATGTGAGCATACGTGTGTGCGCGCGTTTATTTCATATGAGGCATGCATATATACATATATATATATATTAAACATAAGTAGCTGATTCTACCTAGATGACTGCTTGAGAAACAGCATTACCTGGAGCAGTCTGACTCATGTAATCTTAGCTGTGAATCCATGGATAAATCATGGGATCTGGCCAGAGAGATAGCTCATGGGTAGAGTGTGTGCCATGGTGCTGGAAGCCCTGGGTTCATGCCTCCATACTGCACTTAGAAATGGTGTTGAGGGGAGACTGGGTGGTAGCGCAGAGGGTTAAGCGCACATGGTGTGAAGGGCACCGACTGGCTTAAGGATCCCATTTCAAACCCCCAGGGGGTTTGAACCTGCAGGGGGGTTCGCTTCACAAGCAGTGAAGCAGGTCTGCCGGTGTCTGTCTTTCTCTCCCCTTCTCTGTCTTCCCCTTCTCTCTCCATTTCACTCTGTCCTACCCAACAACAACAGCAGCAGTGGCAACAATAACAAGGGCAACAAAAGGGGCAACAAAATGGGGGGAAAAATGGCCTCCAGGAGCAGTGGATTCGTAGTGCAGGTACCGAACCCCAGAGATAAGCCTAGAGGCAATAAAATCAAAAAAGAAAAGAAAAGGTGATAGGGGCCCACCCAGTAGAGTGCACGTTACCATGCTGCTCTCCCAGGCCCAAGCTCCTGATTTTCACCTTCTGGGAAGCTTTACTAGCAGTGGAGCTGTGCTGCAGCAGGTGTCTCTCCTTGTCTACCTCTTATTCTCAAAAAGGAAAAAGGAGTGGTGTTGCAGGCATCGAGCCCCAGTGACAACTCTTTTATTTCTTTTTTTTTTCGAGCCCCAGTGACAACTCTTTTATTTCTTTTTTTTAAATTGCCACCAGGGTTATTGATAGGACTCAGTGCTGACACTAGAAACCCACCACTCTGGTGGCCATTTTTTCCTTTTTTTTTTTTTTTTTTGGCTTCCTGTTATACTTGATAGGACAGAGAGAAATTGAGAGGGGGAGGGGAAATAGGGAGAGAGAAAGACCCCCTGCAGGTGGGGAGTGGGGCCTCAAACCTGGGTCCTTGTGCATGGTGGTATGTGCGCTTAACCAGGTGTGCCACCACCCAGCACTCCCAGTGATAACTTTTGTAGAAAAATAAATAAATAAATGCCAGTGGTCTGAGAAATGGCTCACCCAGTAGAGTACACACTTGACCATACATGAAGACCTGGGCTCAAGGCCCTGGTTACCACACGGTAGTAGGACATTCTCTGAGTCCTAACTGAATCTTGCTCCTAAGACTCTGTGCACTGAGGGTGAGGACAGCACCCCCTGAGGTCAGTGGGGGGCTTGCAGTCCCCATTGGTGCAGTTTCCCCATGAAGGCTGAGTGCTGCTGCCAAGAGAAAACTTCACTAGTCGCAGAGCAGTGCTATTGCATCCTTCCTTTGTCTCTCTCTCTCTCTCTCCATCCAAATAAAATAAACCCTGAGACTGATGGGATTATGCAGGTGTGAAGCCTCAGTAAAATCCTGGTGGTGAAAAAAAAGTGGAATTTTAGGGTGTCGGGCGGTGGCACAGCAGGTTATGCGCACGTGGCACCAAGCACAAGGACTGGCATAATGATCCTGGTTTGAGCCCCCGGCTCCCCACCTGCAGGGAAGTCACCTCACAAGCGGTGAAGCAGGTCTGCAGGTGTCTGTCTTTCTCTCTCCCTCTCTCTGTCTTCCCCTCCTCTCTCCATTTCTCTCTGTCCTACCCAACAACAAAGACATCAATAACCACAACAATGTTAAACAACAAGAGGAACAAAAGGGAAAATAAATAAATATAAAAATTTTTTAAAAAGTGGAATTTTGGATGATGTACTTAAAACTTTTGTGCCTCTATTTTTAAGGTTTTTAGAAATTCTGTGGTGTGGTCTGGGAGATGACATAGTGAATAAGGCATTAGACTCTCAGGCATTGAACTCCTGAGTTCAATCCCTGGCAGCACATGTACCAGAGTGATGTCTGGTTCTTTCTCTCTCTCCCCCTATCTTTCTCATTAATAAATTTAAAAAAATTTTTAAAAAGAAAGAAATTCTGGAGGTTTGTGCCTGTAGACAATTGTAGTTATTTATAGGTTGATCTGTAGGTCTGTTTTTCAGCCTTTGTTGTACATCAGAGTCTCCAGAAAATCTAGGCCCCACCTTAGTTCTAGAATGGTTCTATTGAGTTGACAGAAAAGTGATGGCATATTTTTCTAGGTTTTTCTTATTTTTTTATATATATTTATTTTCCCTTTCATTGCCCTTGTTGTTTTTTATTGTTGTTGTAGTTATTATTGTTGTTGTTATTGATGTTGTTGTTAGATAGGACAGAGAGAAATGGAGAGAGGAGGGGAAGACAGAGAGGTGGAGAGAAAGACAGACACCTGCAGACCTGCTTCACTGCCTGTGAAATGACTCCCCTGCAGGTGGGGAGCTGGGGGCTCAAACAGGGATCCTCCCTCCGTTCCTTGTGCTTTGCACCACGTGTGCTTAACCTGCTGCGCTACCACCTGACTCCCGGTTTTTCTTTTCTTTTTTTTTTAAATTTTATTTTTATTAATGAGAAAGATAGGAGAAGAGAGAGAAAGAACCAGACATCACTCTGGTACATGTGCTGCCGGGGATTAAACTCGAGATCTCATGCTTGAGAACCCAGTGTTTTATCCACTGCACCACCTCCTGGACCACTTCTTCTAGGTTTTCCTATGCAAAAATGCACCATGGCTTTCCCGACAAACTAGGAATGGTCTAGGGTGAGGTCCAGAAATCTGTTTTCAACAAGCCCACAGGTAGGTCACAAGTAAAGTATCACTGCCTAGCTCCTAGGTTCAATCCCCAGTACCACAATAAGCCAGAGATAAGATGTGCTCTGGGTGAAATAAAAGAAAAAGTGGGGAGTTGGGTGGTAGCGCAGTGGGTTAAGTGCACATGGTGCGAAGCACAAGGACCAGCGTAAGGATCCCGGTTCGAGCCCCCGGTTCCCCACCTGCAGGGGAGTCACCTCACAGGCGGTGAAGCAGGTCTGCAGGTGTCTGTCTTTCCTCCTCTCTGTCTTCCCCTCCTCTCTCCATTTCTCTCTGTCCTATCCAACAACGATGACATCAATAACAACAGTAATAACTACAACAATACAACAAGGGCAACAAAAGGGAATAAATAAATAAATAAATATTAAGAAAAAAAAAAGAAGAAGAAAAAGTGGCCAGTGAAATAACTTGCTTGGATAGTATGTTGACTTAACATGCTCATTTTTGCATAGCCACATACTGTCTCCCTGCTCCAGGCTCTTTCTAGCTTATTTAATTCTGTAACAGCCCCTAGAGGTGAGTGATAAGTATTTTCAGACTTACTCTGATTGGGTCAGTAAACCTTTTCTGCAGAAGACCCAATAGGACCTATTTGGAAGTGCTATACAGTTCCCATTGCAACTGCTCAGTTTTGTAGGGAAGAAGGAGCCACAGACCATACATAAGAGCTGTGTCCCAATCAGACTTTCTTGTAATTAACTCAGGAGGGGGTACAGTGGACTCTGGAGCATAGGGTCCCACCTTTGATCCCTAGCATCATATGTGCCAGAGTGATACTTTGATTCTATCTCAATCTCTCTCCACTCTGTCACTAATTGGTAAAGAAAGAAATTTCTAGAACTTTAATAACAGGCAGGAAGCTGGACTTTTAACCCCTACTCTGTCATTGTCTCAACTTAGGTACCCCAGAAGCAAACTCTGACCTGAGGACTGATGTGCGGGTCCTTAATTAGAAAATGGTGAGAGGGAGTTGGGCAGGAGCACAGCAGATTAAGAGCACGTGGCGCAAAGGGCAAGGATCCTGGTTCGAGCCTGGGCTCCCCACCTGCAGGGGAGTCACTTCACAAGCGGTGAAGCAGGTCTGCGGGTGTCTATCTTTCTCTCCTCTCTGTCTTCCCCTCCTCTCTCCATTTCTCTCTGTCTTATCCAACAATGACGACATCAACAATAATTACAACAACAAAACAACAAGAGCAACAAAAGGGAATAAATAAATATTAAAAAAAAAAAAAAAAGAAAATGGTGAGAAACTGGTGAGAGAGTGAAAGAGCAGGGAGGAGGGAAAGGGCTAGCAGGATTGTAATTGAAGACAGTTTCCCTGAGGGTAGTTTCAGCCTTAAGAGTCCCAGGAGGGGGGCCGGGCGGTAGCACAGCGGGTTAAACGCACATGGCGCAAAGCTTATGGAACAGCTGAAGGATCCCAGTTTGTGCCCCTGGCTCCCCACCTGCAGGGGGGTTGCTTCACAGGTGTTGAGGCAGGTCTGCAGGTGTCTGTCTCTCTCTCCTCCTCTCTGTCATCCCCTCCTCTCTTGATTTCTCTCTGTCATATCCAGCAACGACAGCAATAATAATAACAATAATAATAACAAAGATAAACAAGGGGAAAAAATAGCCACCAGGAGCAGTGTATTCATAGTATAAGCACCAAGTCCCAGCAATAACCCTGGAGACAAAAAAAAAAAAAAAGTCACAGGGTCAAACTGGCAGAAGCAAACACATTTACAACCTACTGGCTGTGCAGTGCGTTCTGTCAGACAGAGCACTGGCAGTGCCCACTGTTGTTACCAGCTACTTACTGTCACCAGGTCTCTAGTCCTATATCACACAGATGGGTGCAGAGGCATCTAGAATACTGCAGGAACTGCTGATGAGAATGACTTTGCTAGGACTCACAGCCTATTGGCCACACTGCTAGACCTGAGGGTGAGGGAGTCAGCACTAGGGCTGAGACGGAGTTTGGCGAAATAGCTACAGACTCTTGCCCTGCTGTGACAGGTCTGTACCCAAGTTCCTGCTCTACCACATGCCCTGTGGCCTAGAGAAAGTTCTGTGTTTTCTCTGCGCACACTCAATTACCCCCTCTAGAATTTTTTTTTTTTAATTTTTAAAGTTTATTTAGTGCTACCAGGATTATTGCTAGGGCTCAGGCACCACAAATCCACTGCTTCTTCTGGTGGCTATTTTTTCCTCTCTTCCACCCCTTTCCTTTTTACTTGATAGGACAGTGATAAGTTGAAAGGGGAAGAGGCAACAGAGAGGGAGAGAAAGTGCAACATCTGCAGCCCTGCTTCACCACTCCTGAAGCTTCCTCCCTGTAGGTCAGGACCCGGGGAAGGGGGGGGACTTGAACCTGAGTCCTTGAGCATGGTGATGTGCACACTCAATTAAGCGCATCACCACCCAGCCCCTTTATTTATCTGTTAACATGAGAGAGAAGGAGAAAGAGCCAGGGCATCATCACTCTGGCACGTGATGCTGGTGATAGAATCTGGGCTCTCATGCTTTTAAGTCCTAAGCTCTGGCCACCGCAGTGGTCCACCCCTGGTTGGGATAATAGTGTCTTCTGTGAAGAGGCACTGTGGAGGTCGGGCGGTGGTGCGTCCAGTACAGCAATGTTACCGTGCACAAGGACCCAGTTTCACCTGCAGAGAGGAAGCTTCATAAATGGTGAAGCAGTGCAGTAGGTCTCTCTCTCTCTCCCTTTCCTCTCAGTTTCTCTCTGTCCCTATCCAAAACTTAAAGAATTTGTTAATGCCACTGTAAAGATAAAATGATATATATATATATATATATATATATTTTTTTTTTTTTTTTAACCAGAGCACTGCTCAGCTCTGGCTTATGGTGGTGCAGGGGATTGAACCTGGGACTTTGGAGCCTCAGGCATGAGAGTCTGTTTGCATAAACATTATGCTATCTACCCTTGCCCATTATTTATATATATATATATATATATATATATATATATATATATATATAATTTTTTAAAAGATTAAAAAAATATTCCAGGGAGTCGGGCGGTAGCGCAGCAGGTTAAGCGCACGTGGCACAAAGCGCAGGGACCCACTCAAGGATCCCGGTTCGAGCCCCCGGCTCCCCACCTGCAGGGGAGTCGCTTCACAAGCGGTGAAGCAGGTATGCAGGTGTCTTTCTTTCTCTCCCCCCCTCTGTCTTCCCCTCCTCTCTCCATTTCTCTCTGTCCTATCCAACAACGACAACAACAATAATAACTACAACAATGGCAACAAAAGGGAATAATTTTTTTAAATGTTTATTTATTTATTTATTTTTTATAATTTATTTCTTTATTGGGGAATTAATGTTTTATATTCAACAGTAAATACAATAGTTTGTACATGCATAACATTCCCCAGATTCCCATTTAACAATACAACCCCCACTATGTCATTCATCATCTTTCATGGACCTGTATTCTCCCCACCAGAGTCTTTTACTTTGGTGCAATATGCCAATTATTTATTTCCTTTTTGTTGCCCTTGTTGTTTCCATTATTGTTGTAGCTATTATTGTTGTTGATATTGTTGTTGTGGTTATTATTATCACTGTTATTGATGTCACTGATGTTGTTGTTGATATCATTGTTGGATAGGACAGAGAGAAATGGAGAGAGGAGGGGAAGACAGAGAGGGGGAGAGAAAGAGAGATACCTGCAGACCTGCTTCACCGCTTGTGAGGTGACTCCCCTGCAGGTGGGGAGCCAGGGGTTTGAACCGGGATCCTTATGCCAGTCCTTGCACTTGGCGCCCGGTGCGCTTAACCTGCTGCACTACCGCCCAACTCCCATTTTATATATATATATATTTCCTTTTTGTTGCCCTTGTTTATTGTTGTTGATGTCGTCATTGTTGGATAGGACAGAGAGAAATGGAGAGAGGAGGGGAAGATAGAGGGGGAGAGAAAGAAACCTGCTGACCTGCTTCACTGCCTGTGAAGCGACTCCCCTACAGGTGGGGAGCCCGGGACTCGAACCAGGATCCTTCCTCCAGTCCTTGCACTTTGAGCCACGTGCGCTTAAGCCACTGTGCTACCGCCCAACTCCCTTAATATATATATATTTAAAGATTTACTTATTCTATGAAAAGGAGAGGAAGAGAGACATCAGAATACCACTCAGTCATTTGTGATGCAAGAAATCAAATCCTGAGCTATCTACAAGCAAAGCATTCACTCTCCTTGCTGAGCCTTTGCAGAGGGATACTTTTTCAATTTGTTTTTCCAGAGCACTGCTCAGCTCTGGCTTATGGTGCTACTGGGGACTGAACCTGGAACATTCAATCTCTCAGGCATGAAAGTTTTTTTGAATAACTATTATGCTGTCTTCCCAGGCCCAGAGTGATAATTTTCAAAAGGATTTTGCTTATTTCATGAGGTAGAGGTGGGGGGGGGGGAGGCATGGGGTCATGAGAGCAGTACTCTGGCATAGACGGTACCTGGGATTAAACCTAGGACCTCATAGAATTCTTTTTTTTTTTTTTTAAGATTTTATTTATTTATGAGAAAGACAGGAAGAGAGAGAAAGAACCAGACATCACTCTGGCACATGTGCAGCCGGGGATCAAACTCAGGACCTTATGCTTGAGGGTCCAAAGCTTTTTCACTGCACCACCTCCCAGACCACCTCATACTTAGAATTCTAAAGCCGGGGGCTGTGTGGTGGCACACTTGGTTAAGCACACATAGCACCATGCACAAAGACCTGGGTTCGAGCTCCTGCTCCCCTCCTGCAGGGAGGACATTTCATAAACTGAAGCAGGTCTGCAGGTGTCTGTCTTTCCTGCTCTGTCTCTCCCTCCCCTCTCAATTTCTCTCTGTCCTATTAAATAGGAAAAGAAAAATTGTGGATTCATACAGCAGGCACTTAGCTCCAGTGATAACTCTGGAGGAAAAATGTACATAATATAAAACAAAGTCTTGCCGCTATACCACCTCCCAGTCCTTGGGCAAGTTTTTCTTTTTGTTCTCTTTCTCTTCCTCTTAGTTTTTTTTTTTTTTTTAAGTTTTATTTTATTCATTCATGAGAAATGATAGGAGAGAGAGAAAGAACCAGACATCACTCTAGTATATGTGCTGCCAGGGATTGAACTTGGGACCTCATGCTTGAAAGCCCAAAGCCTTATCCACTGCGCCACCTCCCGGACCACTCTTCTTCTTAGTTTTATTTATTTACTGGGAGAAAGAACCAGAGTATCACACTTGTACATACAGTGCCTGGGGTTACAGGGATTGATTGGGCAACCACATGCTCGAGAGTCTTAACTCCATATCCACTGTGCCACCTCCCAGGCAGCCACAGGATATTATTATTAGCCCCTCAGCTAAGGCCCAGTATCTAGTGACTGCTGGTGATCATGATTGTTATTAAAATGGGAGTCAGGGGAGGGAGACAGCATAATGGTTATCCAAACAATTTTCCTTTTTTGTTATGACTTTTAAAAATATGTATATATGGGCAGGGGTAGATAGCATAATTGTTATGCAAAAAGACTCTCATGCCTGAGGCTCCAAAGTCCCAGGTTCAATCCCCTGCACCACCATAAGCCAGAGCTGAGCAGTGCTCTGGTAAAAAAAATATATATATATTTGTTGTTGTTGTTTGTTTATGAGAAAGTGGGAGGGAGAAGACCAAAGCATCAGTCTGGCAAATGTGGTGCCTGGGATCGAACTCAGTACCTCTTGTTCGAGAGTCCCATACCATACTCACTGTGTCTCCTCCTGGGCCATGGAAATTACTTATGGGGTGGTGGTTGTAGTGCATGGGGTTAAGAGCACATAGTATGAAGTGCAAGGATCCCAGCTCAAGCCCCTGGCTCCCCACCTGTGGGAGGGGGGTTGCTTCACAAGAGGTGAAGCAGATCTGCAGGTGTCTTTCTCTCTGTCTTCCCCTCCCCTCTCAATTTCTCTGTCCTATAAAAAAATTTAAAAATGGCCACAGAAACAGTGTATTTGTAGCACCACAGCAAGAACCCTGGAGGCAAAAAAAAAAAAAAAAGAAAATCAGGTGACTGGGAAAGTGGCTTAGTAACTAAAGCACAGGATTTGCATGTGTGGGTCCCAGGTTCAATCCCCAGCTTAGGCTGGAGTGGTGGTATCAGTTTTTGCCTTATGAATAGCTAAATCTATATACATACACACACACACACACATATATATATATGTTTATTATGTATTATAAATATATGTATTTTACTTGTAGGATAGAGAGAAATTGAGAGGAAAGGGGGTTAGTGAGGGAGAGAGAGAGACCTGCGGTACTACTTCATTACTCATGAAGCTTTCTCCCTGCAGGTGAAAACTGAGGGCTTGAACTGAGGTCCTTGTGAATGGTACATGTACACTTAACTAGTGCACCACTGTCTGCTCCCTCTTGTTTTTATCATTGTCATCTACTTATTATCATTTTTATTATTTTATTTAATTATTTATTTATTGGCTAGAGACTGAGAGAAATCTAGAGGGGAGGGGGAGACAGAGATGAAGAGAGACACCTGCAACACTGCTTTACCATATGTGAAGCTTTCCCCCTGCAGGTGGGACCAGGGGCTTGAACCTGGGTCCTTGCTCATTATAACATGTCTGTCGTACCAAGTGTACCCCTGCCTGGCCCCAATAAATCTTAAAAGTAAAATAAAACAAAAAGGTGGGGGGAATGGGAATCAAAGAGTTATCTTGCCTGGGACTATTGAGGACAGCTTGCAGGCCTGTGCCCTGGTCCCTGTGACCAGGCCAGCCTCATTGCAGGTGTCTGTCCAAGCTGTGCCTATGAGGTTTCTAAAAGTCTCCCATGATTGGCTCCATGCCCCACAGCAATCTCCTGAACATAATTGGACTCTACTCTCCTATAAAAGAGAGAGGACTCCCCAGGCCAGTCCCTGTGATAGTTATTTTTCCCAGTAGGAGTGGACTGGTGAACCTGTCTGCCTTGGGACAGCACCCATAATAGCTCTGAGCTCCCAGGTGGCAGCTTCTGACTCAGTTCTCCAGGGCTCTGCAGCCTGAGGCAGTGTCCTCCCTGAGTCCCTGGTCACTAGCTCTGAATCACAGAGGCAGCAGAATCAGAGATCCCAACTTGTAAGCCTGCTGGGCTCTGTGGCCAGGTCTTGCTCTCTCATCATCTCTGGTAAAATCCTTCTGGGAGATGCTGGTCTTCTACCAAGGAGAACAGAGGAAGGAAACTGGGCTTGTCCAGAGATGTGTGAGCATGTGAGATTAGGCAGAGGTGGAGAGATTACAGGCTAGAGAACTTGGTGCAACTCCAGCCCCAACTGAGTGAGCATCTCCCTCTAGTCCTAGTGCACATGCACCAAAGCAAGTATGGTGGCAGGGGAGCACTCACTGTGTCTCTTCCTGGGCCTCCCAGCCTGAGGAGCAGCTCGGGAAGGGGCAGTTTCCAGCCTCAAGTGCCCAGTTGCCGGGCCCTGAGAGCTTAGGGCTATCCCAGAAGCTGATCCTGAGATTATGGGGATTAGAGGCAATCTGATCCCCCAGACTGGGGAGCTCCCTGTGTCTTCAAGAAACTGAAGAGGGCCTGAGAGAGGCCACCAGGTGCTGGACAGCGAGTTGTGGGTCACAGCAGCTCTTCTGCCCTCTTCTGGGCTGCATTCCAGGCACTTCTCTGTAGGCAGCACCCTGACAGCCTCTCTGAGAACCTTGCCTGACTCACCCCAGCCAAGGGACAGGAACCATCCTATGTGCTCCCTGCTGAAAAACTTAACGCTATGACAAATGCCTGAATGCACACGTCCCGGTCCCCTACCCCTACCCCCATCAGCATTGTACCACCAGCTGCTGGAGCACAAGGACTCTTACTCAGCAGCTGAACCTACTACCTCACACCCAATTCCATATGAAAGAGGAATCTCAGGGGGTCCGGTCCATTTGTGTTCCCACCTACTTTCCCCTTCCCTGAAAACTCTGCCTTAGAAACCAAAGGAGACACCAGTCCCTCAGTGTGACATCAAAGAGATGATGACATCCTCAAAGACTGTCTGAGAGGCTAGCAATTACCTACTCATATCCTAGTGACATCATGGCCCTCATAATGCCATTATCATTCCCCTTCTGTGTCTGAGGGTACAAAGGTTGAGCTCATGACTTGTGGTGATTGTGTGGCTCAGGAGAGCAGAGCCTAGGCCTGGCCAGGGGGGCATTGGCATTTAAATATTTATTTTCTGGAGAGGAAATCCATATCTCCAGGGTAAAAATTCAACCTAGCCCACACAGGTAAGAATAACAGAGCCAGGCTGTGTGCCCAGGGAGTTCTGTGTGACTCTGAGGCCCTTTTCCCTCAGCACCAACCAAAAAAAGTGGGTTGACAGAGGGTGGGGGGGGGTTGGCTGGGAAGGTGAGGACCCAAGCTAACTGCCCAACCACCCCTCCCACCCCAGGCTGTGGGAACAGCGCCCTGAGCTATGAATTGTACCTGGGAGGCTTCCCTGATGTGACCAGTGTGGACTACTCCTCTGTGGTGGTGGCTGCCATGCGGGCCCGCTACGCCCATGTGCCTACACTGCGCTGGGAGACCATGGACGTGCGGGCTCTGGACTTCCCCACCGCCTCCTTTGACGTGGTGCTGGAAAAAGGTACACTGGATGCCCTGATGGCCGGAGAGCAGGACCCCTGGACTGTGTCCCTGGAAGGTATCCACACAGTGGACCAGGTGCTGAGCGAGGTGAGGGGCTAAGGGGCGTGACTCCAGGAGTATCAGACCTGGGCACCCAGAGGGGGGAGGGTTTGGGGTAGGGCTGGGTTACCCCTGGGCAGGAACTAAGGTGACCACACAGTTGAGGAGGCTGGAATGGCCAGGCTCACTAAGGCTGGTGATCAGCTGCTGGGTTGCTGGATGCAAAGGCAGCAGCCAGGCTCCAGATGGGTAATACAGACTGGGAGGACAAGCACTGCCCCTGCACCCCAGATCACCCCTTCCCTACCCCCAGTGGTGCCTGTGATCTGAGTAGAGGCTGAGGACCTAGAGGCTTCCCCCATCAGTTCCCCTTCTGCCTTGCAGGTGAGCCGGGTGCTGACCCCTGGGGGCCGCTTCATCTCCCTGACCTCTGCCGCTCCCCACTTCCGGGCCAGACACTATGCCCAAGCCCAGTATGGGTGGTCCCTGAGCCACGCAACCTACGGCAGCGGTTTCCACTTCCATCTCTACCTCATGCGCAAAGGTGGAGGGCTCAGTGAGGCCCAGCTTCGCCTGGGGTCTCAGCTGCAGTTACCTCCCGGACCCCCCACCTCACCCTGTTTCCTCCAGGACTCAGACTGCGAGGACTTCCTCAGTGCCATTCAGCTGTGAGGCCCACAAACCTGGGTCCCCAGCCTCCCTGCCTTGTACTCCCCAAATTCCCAGGGGGCTGACATCTCCATGCTTCAGGTGCTCACAGCCTGCCTGGGACAGCTCTTGGGGTGACTTCCATGAATTCTGGAGCCAGCAGGTCTCTGCTCCCCACGGTGGTGGAGCACTAGTACACCAGCCTCTACATGCCAACAGACCTGGAGCCTGCCCCTGCTCCAGCCAGATTCAGCCACAAGAGATTGAAGGACTTGAATTGAGATGGTTCCCAGTTCGAACCCCCCCCCCCCGGGCTCCCCACCTGCAGGGGGGTCGCTTCACAAGTGAAGCAGGTCTGCAGGTGTCTGTCATTCTCTCCACCTCTCTATCTTCCCCTCCTCTCTCGGTTTCTCTACGTCCTATCCAGCAATAACAAGGGCAACAAATGGAAAAAATGGCCTCCAGGTGCAGTGGATTCATAGTGCAGGCACCGAGCCCCAGTGATAATCCTGGAGGCAAAAAAAAAAAAAAAAAAGAGATGGTTCCATGTCTGTGATCTCAGTTCTCATCCCAACCTGGGCCACCTCCAGTAGCGTGTTTACCCAGTGAAGTTCCTGGGCCAAGCTGGCCTGCCCATAACATTCATCTAAGATTCCCAACATCCCTGCCTCCGCTTGCCCACTGGAATTGGGGCCCCTTGGGCCTGGCTCCTGAGCAGACAGAGCAGTGCCCACACACACACACACACACACACACACACAGGTCGGTCTGTGTTTATTCACACACTCCTGGTACAGTGAGGATGGAGGAACATTTACAAAGGACACCCCTGGACTGAGAACATCTCCAGGGCCACAGGTGTCATCCAAAGGTACAGAGCAGTCCCCACCTGGGCTTCCAGGGGTGGGACATAGGGGGTCCACGGTAAAATCAGACCTGGGCCCTTTGGAGGGTGATACGTTGAAGGAAGGGGTTCTGCCCGAGGGCCATAGGGGGTGGGGTGGAGGCCAACCTGTGCAGGTTGGCTGTGTGACTGGTTACCTTGTGGGGGGCTTGTCCCTCCCCAGGCCACACCACCCCATCTGCCAGGCGCAGAAAAGCGAGGAGGCGAAGGCCTGGGGGCGGGCGCGAACCATGAGGAGAGCCAGTAAACAAAGAGTCGGATATAAAAATACAAATGTGCGAGGAAGTCCCTTAGAAAGAGGCTGGGGCTGGGGTCACGGCAGACAGGGGCAGGCGGGGTGGGCTGGAGGGCAGGGCTCAGTAGGGTGGGAAGCTCATGCAAATACGCAGCCGACATCCCTGGCCGAGCGGCCCGGAGGGCAGGGGAGGGCAGGTGGGGGCCGTGCGGGAGAGGGGCCAGGGCTCCGCATCCGTCCGCGCCGTGCGAGGGTGCAGGGTGGGGCTGTGGCCCGAGGCTCTAAAGTGCATGAGCGCGCGGCTCGGGCTCCGGGCGGGCGCGCCCCCTCCCCGCCCCGCGGTGCTGAAGCGGACAGCTCCGGAGGCCGGCGGCGGGGGCGCCGGGTCTGCACCCCCCCGGGGACCGAGGCGGCGCGGCCCTGCAGCCCCCGCCCGCGGGCGCCGGCAGCCGCATCGCCGGCCCGCGCTCCTGGCCGCTGCGGGGCTGGGCTCGAGCCGGCGCGTCTACACTCCGGACGGCGGCTTCTCGCCCATTCCCTTCAGCACGTCGTCTATCCGGTCATCCTCGATCACCACTGCGCAGGGAGAGAGCGCGTCAGCGGCCGGGGGGCGGAGGGTCCCCGAGTGCCCCGCTCAGCCGCTACCCGTCGGACCCGCAGCGCCCCCTCCTTCCCAGGAACGCCCCTCTCCCAGGGCTCCGCGCCGTCCCACCCCTCCGTTGCCCGAACGCCTGCATCCGAGCTGGGGGGAAGTCCTGCTCATGGGATGCCTCCCGCCTACCCCCCCCCCCAATAATAACCGAGTGTCCGGCTAGCCCAGCCCTCGCGCGCTCCCGCCCCTTCGGCCCCTGCGGATAAGCAGACCCCCGAGCCCGCGCTCCGTCGGCACCCCCCCCCGGCGCCCCGCATCACCCCTGCAGGCAACCCCGGGTGCCCCCCAACCCCCGCGCAGGTGCCCGGGCTGCACATGCAGAGGTGCGGAGCGCCGAATCCGGGGCACTGCGCTCCCGGGAGAGGAGAGGAGGACACAACACCGCAGTGGGAGGACCCCCCCTGAGCCTGGCGGCCCCCCGCGCAGGGAGGTTTCTGGGTCAGGCGCCACTCCGGGCCCGCCTCGTACCTCTCTTGGCTCGGCCTATCTGGCCCAGCTTGGGGGGGCGCTTGGCCTGGTTACCCGCGAAGAAGGAGTTGGTGTCCTGCAGGCGGCAGCTGAAGGAGAGGTCGGAGCCCTCGGGGTCGGCGCCGAAGCGGCCCATCTTGTCCTCGCTGTAGGGCAGGATCTCGGACATGGCGGGCGGGGGGCGGGCGCGGGGATGCGGGGCTGCGGCGGGCGGGCTGTCGGTCGGACCGGCCCTAGCTCAGCAGGGGAGCCGGCGGAAGGATGAAGTCATGCAGCATCCGGGGCTGCGGCGCCAAGCCGGGCCTCCTCCCCCGCGCCTCCGCCTCCCGGGCCGCTGGGCAGGCGGCGGCGGCGGCGGCGGCGGGACCGGCGGGGGCGGGGCGGGGGCGGCGGGGCGGCGGGAGCGGAATGACGATGAGCGGCCGAGTGCCGCAGCGCGGGGGGGCGGGCCGGGGGCGGGGCCGCGAGGGCCTGCGGGAGAGGGGGGCGGGGTGCGGAAAAGGGGTGGGGCGCGGGGGACTCCGGCGGGAAGGTGGGGTCTCCGCGCAATGGAGCCCGTGCGGCCGTGTGTCCGTCTGCACCTGTCTGTGTGTCAGGAGCTGGGACTCGTGTGTCCCTGCGCTCGGCCTCCCGCAGCACCTCAGCCCGCGCTGTGCGGGGAGTGCAAGGGGGCGCCCTGGCTGCAGGCGGCGCGGGAAAGCCCGGGGCGCCTGAGGACGCCGAGCGCGCCCCTGCGTGGCTGCGGGCTGGGGGACGCACTGGGCGCTCCCAGTCTGGTTTCGGCGTCACGTGGCAGCTTCCGTGCGCCCATGAGGGTACGCACCCCCCACCCCAGCAGCTTCCACCGCGGTCAGCGGCGGCTACGCCCCCGAATCTGCGCGCGGGAGCTCCGGCGCCATAGCCGGCCGGGGGGGGGGGCGTCACTCCCGGCGGCCGTGACGACAGCGGCGGGAAGGTTCGGTCCCCGCGCTGTCCCCGGGGCGCCTCTCCACCTTCACCTCCCCTGCCAGGCGCACGGCTCCTCAGTCTGACTGGCGCTGACTAGGCTTCCTTCAACACTTTCTTCTCAAACGCCAGTCCGGGGGACACGGGGACCAGAAGGGGGCGGGGACTGGGAAAGAGGGGGGCTCTGCGGACCTCGCTCGGGAACCCCGCGGGCCACCCCTTGCGCGCCCTGCTTGCTCTGCGCTGACAAGTCTCTGGGGCCAGAGGACCCCTAGAGCTGGAAGGGCAAGACAGGCTGCAGCTCAGGGTCCCCAGTCCTGCCCACTGCCCCTTCCTTGCACTCGTCCAGCAGGGTTTCTCAGTCCGATTTTGCTGTTTTCTATGTCATTTTGAATGGAAGCCACCATAATCACAGTTGTCTTTTCGTTGTTGTTTTTTTTTTTTTTTTAAGGTTGTGTTGATTAGTATGAGAGAGGAAACACAAAGCATGATTGTGACACATGCAATATTGGGAGTCAAACTCAAGACTCCATGCTTTATTCGGGGCCCGGGCTTTAAACTTCAATGCTACCAGTTCTCTCCCTAGTGCTCCATGTACTGGAGTGTTCTGGCTTTTCTTTCTTTAATGTAAATTGCATTGCCCGCTGAAATACCCCCCTATAGGAGTCCCGGCCTCCCACCTGCAGGGTCCGGTGTGTGTGTGTGTGGGGGGGGTGAAGCAGATCTGCAAGTGTCTTTCTTCCCCTCTACTTCCTCCTTTCTCTCGATTTTACTCTCTTATCAAATACTATAGGAAAAAAAAGGGGGGAATGGCTGCTGGGAGCGTGGATTTGCTTTGAAACACCAAGCACCAGCAATAGTCCTGGTGACTAAAATAAAATAAAAATAAAGTTCAATCCTATAGCCACTCCCCCACCTTCTAGATAGCTATACTTATAGTTGCAATAAATTTATTTTGCAACCAGAATGATGACTCAACTGGTAGAGCACAGGACTTGCATGCCTGAGGTTACCAGTTCTATCCCTGGTACTCCATATACTGGAGTATTCTGGCTTTTCTTTCTCTCCTGTAAATTGCTCTTTCTCTGGTGACATAGAGAGAGTATAATGGTTATGTAAAGTGGATGTCATATCTGAGGCTCCAAGATCTCAGGTTTAATTCCATAGACTACGATAAGCTAGAGTTGAGAAGTGCTTCGATATATGCATATAATTATTCATTTGTACTTGTAATTTCTTTGCAAAACCTCACACAGTTATTGGTATAGACCTTTCTAGTCTTTTTCTCATACATTTGCACAATAAGAACTAAAAACTCAGGGAGTCAGGCAGTAGTGCAGTGGGTTAAGCACACGTGGCACAAAGCACAAGGATGGGCTAAAGTTCCCCATTCGAGCCCCTGACTCCCCACCTGCAGGGGAGTCGCTTCACAGGTGGTGAAGCAGGTCTGCAGTTGTCTATCTTTCTCTTCCCCTCCTCTCTCCATTTCTCTCTGTCCTATACAACAATGACAACATCAATAACAACAACAATAATAACTACAACAACAATAAAAAAACAACAAGGACAACCATAGGGAAAAATAAAAACCCACAAGAAACAAGCCTAGCTCAGAGGCTCTGTTCTGATCCAAAGTGTAAGATAATAACAACTACATTAAAATAGTTTTTTTTTTTTTTTTTAACCAGAACACTGCTCAGCTCTGGTGGGGGGGGTGTGGGGGATTGAACCTGGGACTTTAGAACCTCAGAAGTGAGAGTCTCTTTGCATAACTATTATGCTATCTACCCCTGCCTGATTAAAGATTTTTAAATTTTTTTATTTTTATATTTTATTTATTTAGATAAAGAGAGAAATTGAGAGACAAGGAAAGTAGAAAGGAAAAAAGACATACCTGTAGCACTGCTACCACTCCTGAAGCTCGCCCCGCACTGCAGGTGGGGAACAGGGGCTTGAACCCAGGTCTCTGTGAATGATAATGTTTGCACTAAACAGAGTGCACCATCTCCTGGCCCCCAAACATAGTCTTGTTAATGTAATTGTGCAGAGCTGAAATGGCTTGTCTCAGCTGATTGGCTGCTCCTCAAACATGCTGAAGGAGTATTGGCAAGGATGGCATGGCAGCACTACATGGGGAATTGAAATTCAGCTCCCCACTTGAGGGAGATTTGAGGAGTGACAATTAAACTTGGGATTCATTTGGTAAGCTCTTTTTTAAAAAAATATTTTTTATTTATTTTATTGTTGTTATTGATGCCGTTGTTGTTGGATAGGACAGAGAGAAATAGAGAGAGGAGGGGAAGATAGAGAGGGGGAGAGAAAGATAGACACCTGCAGACCTGCTTCACTGCTTGTGAAGTGACTCCCATGCAGGTGCGGAGCTGGGGGCTCGAACTGGGATCCTTACGTTGGTCCTTGTGCTTGGCACCATGTGTGCTTACCCTGCTGTGCTACCGCCTGACTCCCTGGTAAGCTCTTTTTTTTTTTTATGGTGGTGCTGGGATTGAACCTGGGAACTCAGAGCCTCAGGCAGGAAAGTCTTTTTGCATAACCATTATGCTGTCTCCCCAGTCCAGTCAACTTTTTTTTTTTTATTGGGGACTTAATGTTTTACATTCAACAGTAAGTACAATAGTTTGTACATGCATAACATTCCCCAGTTTCCCATATAACAATGCAACCCCCACTAGGTCCTCTGAATCCTTCTTGGACCTGTACTCCCCCCCCACCCCACCCACCAGAGTCTTTGGTGTAATATACAAATTCCAGTTCAGGTTCTACTTGTGTTTTCTTTTCTGATCTTCTTTTTCAACTTCTGCCTGAGAGTGAGATCATCCTATCTCACTCTATCCTATCCTTCTGCTTCTGACTTATTTCACTCAGCATGATTTTTTCAAGGTCCATCCAAGATCGGCTGAAAACGGTGAAGTCACCATTTTTACAGCTGAGTAATATATATATTTTTTCTAAGTACCTGTTAGTTTGTGGTCTAACATCCAAGTCCTTGATCCACTTGGAATTTACTTTTGTATTTGGTGAAATACAGTGGCTCAGTTTCATTCTTCTGCATGTTTCAACCCATTGCTTCCAACACCATTTGTTGAAGAGAGACTCTGCTTTCCCCATTTAATAGTTTGAGCCCCTTTGTCAAAGATTAGATATCCATAGGTGTGGGGGAGTCAACTTCTTAAATTATTTTATTCCTGTCCCTGCTGTGTGTGCTGGATTGAAGTGAAAAACCTAAGTGCAAGATTGTGAAAATGTACACTATGCAAACGAAGCTGTGTTTTAAGAATGTAAGTTTAGGTGGAAAAGATTGCTGGGGGTGTTCGTTATGTTTTATTTTATTTGCATCTTTATTTATTTGATAGAGAGAGCCAGAAATTGAGAGGAAGGGAGAGACAGCAACAGAGACATCTGCAGCCTTGCTTCACCACTTATGAGGCTTTCCCCCTGCAGGTGGGGACTGGGGGCTTGAACCTGCGTCCTTGCACATTGTAATGTGTGCACTCAAGCAGGTGCGCCACCACCTGGCCCATCTGAAAGTTCAGTGTCAGTGTTGATGGCACTTTCATGCCAGTGAAAGATATGTGGTGGGTTAAACAGGGTTCCCTCTCGATTTCATCTCTACTTGTATCCCGAAAATGTGGCCGGATTTGGTAATAGAGTATTAAATGTAGTTAAATTAAGGTAAGGCTGTTTGGATTAGATCCAAATCTGGATTAATCCCCAATCCAATATCTGGTGTCTTTACAAAGTGAGGTGAGTGGACAAAGGCATATGCACAAAGGGAGGAGGGCATGTGAGGTCGCCTAGGTAGAAAGTGGTGAGGTGTGGTCCGGGAGGTGGTGCAGTGGATAAAACATTGGACTCTCAAGCACACAGTACCCGGCAATACATGTACTAGAGTGATATCTGATTCTTTCTCTCTCTCCTCCTATATTTCTCAACAGAACTAGAACTGCTGAGGGAGCATTTCCATACCCATGTCTTGATTTTTGGATTCCTAGCTTCAGAACTCTGAAAGAATACATTTCTTTTATGTTAAGCCACTCAGGTTGGGGTACACATATTTATTTGGGGGGGTGGAGGAGAGTCAAGGCTCCTCATGCCTACACGATCCCCATACTGTCAATGGTCTCTCCTGCCCCCCTTAATTTCAGACAGGGAGAAGGGGAGAGAGAGAGAAAGGAGAGACATCACCTCCACTGCTAATGAAACTCCCTGGTAAAGTACGTACTCCACCAGGTGAGCTGCCTCCCTATCCCACTTTGTAGTCCTTTTTTTTTTTTTTTTAGTTTTTTAGACAGAGGCAGCAAGAGAGAAAAGGAGACCACAGCACCAAAGCTTCCTTCAATACAGTGGTACTTTGTTGTAGCAGACATAGAAAACAAGTGCAACCCATGACAGATCTTTTTGGATTACCGTTAAAAAAAAAAACATATTATTTTTTGTTTCAGTGAAAAAGAAACAGCACTGCTCAGCTCTGGCTTATAGTGGTGTAGGGGATTGAGCCTGGAACCTCAGAGCCTCAGATACTAAAGTTTCCTGGAGAACCATTATGCTGTCTCCATAGCCCATGAACTTTTTAATCTGTGCTTTAAAAAATATATACATTATATATTAAATATATATATAAATGTTATATGGGGGTGGGGAAATAGTGTAATGGTTATGCAAACAACTTTCATACCTGAAGCACTACAGGCTGCAGGTTCCATCCCTTGCTCCACTATAAGCCACAGCTGATCAGTGCTTTGGTAAAAAAAACCAAAAAAACATATATATATATATATATATATGAGTCGGGCGGTAGTGCAGCTGGTTAAGCGCAGATGGTGCAAAGTGCAAGGACTGGCATAAGGATCCCGGTTCGAGGCCCCGGCTCCCCACCTGCAGGGGAGTCGCTTCACAGGCGGTGAAGCAGGTCTGCAGGTGTCTGTCTTTCTCTCCCCTCTCTCTCTGTCTTCCCCTCCTCTCTCCATTTCTCTCTGTCCTATCCAACAACAAAGCAACGTCAACAATGGCAATAATAACCGCAACGAGGCTGCAACAACTAGGGCAACAAAAAAGGGGGGGGGGGAAATGGCCTCCAGGAGCGGTGGATTCATGGTGCAGGCACCGAGCCCAGCAATAACCCTGGAGGAAAAAAAAAAGAAGAAGAAGCTGGCAGGGAGTATTCCAGTGTCTTCAATCTTCTGGAAGACTTTTTTTTTTTTTTTCCTCCAGGGTTATTGCTGGGCTCAGTGCCTGCACCATGAATCCAAGGCTCCTGGAGGCCATTTCCCCCCCCTTTTTGTTGCCCTAGTTGTTGCAGCCTCGTTGCGGTTATTATTGCCATTGTTGACGTTGCTTTGTTGTTGGATAGGACAGAGAGAAATGGAGAGAGGAGGGGAAGACAGAGAGGGGGAGAGAAAGACAGACACCTGCAGACCTGCTTCACCGCCTGTGAAGCGACTCCCCTGCAGGTGGGGAGCCGGGGCCTCGAACCGGGATCCTTATGCCGGTCCCTGCGCTTTGCTTCTGGAAGACTTTTAAAAGTAGAGGTATTAGTTCTTCTTTGAAGGTTTTGTAGAATTCTTTTGTAAAACCATCTGTTGTTAAAATTCGGACGGCTCCTGCCCTGCGGGTTAGCTTCACGGGCGGGTAACAGAGATGACCAGAGACAGACGGCTGGGCAGGGAAGCTGTATTTCTTTATTCAGGAACAACGATTCATAAACTAAGACAAACTAATCACCAAACAGAACTCTGCTGTCTCTTTGCGGCGGCGCAAGCACTCTCTCTTACTCTGGAACTCAGGAACCCAGGAACTCTGTCACTCTGGAACTCTGGCAGGTATCCTTCGGGGCGGGGCCAAGCGGGCCCACGAAATTTAACTGGACTGATCCAATTCTCTTGGTGGGGGAGAACTAGAACCCAATGTAAAGCATACAACAACCATCTGGTCCAGGACTTTTATTTTTGGGGAGATTTTTGATAACTGTTTCAATTTCACTAGCTGTGATGGGCCTGTTCATGTTATCCACTTCCTCTTTACTTAGTTTTGGAAGTTGGTCGGTATCTAGGAAATCATCCATTTCTTCCAGGTTCTCTAGCTTGGTGGCATATAGTTGTTCATAGAAGCCTCGCATGATATGTTGAATTTCTGCGGTGTCTGTTGTGATATCTCCTCTTTCATTTACTATCCGATTTATTTGGGTCTTCTCCCTTTTTTGTTTTGTGAGTCTGGCTAAAGGTTTGTCGATTTTGTTTACTCTTTCGAAGAACCAACATTTACTTTCGTTGATCTTTTGTGTGGTTTTCTTATTCTCAATGTTATTTATTTCTGCCCTAACTTTAGTGATTTCTGACCTTCTCGTTGCTTTAGGATTCCTTTGTTCTTCTTCTTCTAGGTCTTTAAGATGTGCAATCAGGCTGTTTATTTGTGCTTTTTCTTGTTTCCTAATGTGTGCTTGTATAGCTATGAACTTCCCTCTTAGGACTGCTTTAGCTGTGTCCCTAATATTTTAGCCTGTGACTTCATTTTCACTGAACTCTTGAAACATTTTGATTTCTTCCTTGATTTCCTCTTTGACCCAGAAGTTGTTAAGAAGTGTACTGTTGAGCTTCCACATTTTGGGACTGTTACTAATCTTTTGTTGATTGTTAAGTGTTAGTTTAATTCCACTGTGGTCTGAGAAGATGCTTGGGATGATTTCAATGCTCTTGAATTGGCTGATGCTGTCTTTGTGGCCTAACATATGGTCTATCCTTGAGAATGACCCATGTGAATTTGAGTAAAATGTGTATTCCAGTTTCTTGGGATGAATGACTCTGAAAATGTCCAATAGTTCTAGTTTATCTATCTCTTCATTTAGCTCCCTTATGTCTTCACTGATTTTCTTCCTGGATGATCTGTCAAGTTGAGAGAGTGGGGTGTTGAAGTCCCCTACTATGACTGTGTTGCTGTTTGCATATTGCTGTAGCTCTTTCAGTAGAAGTTTGATGTATTTAGATGGCTTCTCATTGGGTGCATAGATGTTAATAATTGTTACGTCCTCTTGATTGACTGAACCTCTGAGCATTAAGCAGTGTCCATTCCTATCTTTTTTAATCTTATCTATTTTAAAGTCTATCATGTCAGATATGAGAATAGCTGTTCCTGCCCCTTTTTTTTTTGGGCCATTGGCTTGTATGATATTTTTCCACCCTTTCACTTTAATTCTGTGTTTGTCTTGTTGAGTTAGGTGGGTTTCCTGTAGACAGCATATTGTTGGGTTGTGTTTTCTGATCCATCTTCCTACTCTGTGTCTTTTAATGGGTGAATTCAGGCCATTGACATTTATTGATATCAAAGATTGAAGATATTTTAATACCATTCTTGTAGAGTTTTAGAGTTTTTTGATATATGTCCTATTTGTGGTGGTCTGGTTGTTTATAGGAGACCTTTCAGAACTTCTTTCAGGGAAGGCTTGGTGATGGTTGATTCCTTCAACTGTTGCTTGTCTGAGAAGGTTTTGATGCCTCTATCTAGTCTGAATGACAGTCTAGCAGGATATAGTATTCTTGGCTGAAAGCCTTTCTCATTGAGCACTCGATAGATGTCTTGCCATTCTCTTCTGGCCTGTAGTGTTTGTATGGAGAAGTCTGCTGCTACTCTTATGGGTTTTCCTTTGTAGGTGACTTTATTTTTCTCTCCCAGCCTTCAGGATCCTTTCTTTATCCTTATTCCTTTCCATTCTAAGTATGATATGTCTTGGTGTCTTTAGGTCTGGGTTAATTCTGTTTGGGACCCTCTGGGCTTCTTGAATCTTTATGTCTTTGATGTTGTCTAGACTAGAGAAGTTTTCAGCTATTATGGCCTGGAAAATGCTTTCTTCCTCTCCTTCTCTTTCTTCCTCTGGTATGCCAATAATGCGTATATTGTTTCTTTTGAAGTCATCCCATAGGACTCTGTTGTTTTCAGCATCTCTTAATCTCTTTTTGAGATCTCTTACTTCTTTTTTAATTGTCTCTAATTCATCCTCAATCTTGCTAATTCTGTCTTCAGCCTCATAGATTCTATTCTCTCTGCCCTCTACTGTTTTCTGGAGTTTATCTGTTTTGTTGCCCTGCTCTGATACTGTTTTAGCTTGTTCAGCTAGTTGCATTCTTAGCTCAGCAATTTCAGCTTTCAGCTCTCTAATAACCACGAGATAATTAGTATTTTCTTCCATATTCTCATTTGTTGTTCCTGCATTTCTGATTACAATTTTCTCAAATTCTTTACTCACTCCTGTTATTATTTCCTTAGCTAATGTTTGGATGTTGAACTCGTTGTTTTGTGCTTCACCCTCTGGAGGACTTTTAGCTGGACTCTTGTCCTGGTTCGAGTCTCCAATATTTTTTCTTGTTGTTTTAACCATTTTATATATTATGTTATGAGTTCCCTTTATCAGTACTTTTCAAATTGTTGACCACTATTGCCTGGATTGACTTGTGTCTAAGTAAGTTAATTAAAGGGTTCACAGTGGTGGAAGTTAACAGTTGTTTCAATCCCTGAGTTGGAGCTCAGTGGTTTAAAAGCCTTTTTTTTTTTTCTTCCCTGTAGGCTATGGGAGCCTGAGAGCTTTTAAACTATCAATAGGCTTCTTAGCTTAATCAATGACTCCTGACCAAGAGATAAAGCAGGGTGTGGCAGAGATAGTCCAGTGGTTATGCAAAGAGACTTTCACAGCCCCTCAGCTATGCCACCAAGATATAGGTCTTCTCCTGAGTTTCCTGGTTAGATCTCTGTCCCCTGGTGTCCCTCCCTGTCGCTGCTCCAGATTCTGAGGGTAGTAGCAATGGAGACTCAGAGTTGCACTTGGTGAGTCTCTGGGGAGTCCTCTCCTCCCTTAAGCTGTCCCCTTGTTGGTGGAGCAGACTGGAGGTGGTGTCTCAACTGATAAACTGCTGAACTGTTAGCAGTCACTTAATCTCTCCTTAGGCTCCTCTCTCCTCTCTGTCACCAGCCACACGTGTTTGTACTCACCGGTGATTTACTGGGTTCCTGTGGTCATTCTAGTCATGTCTTGTTTCAGTCCCGGGTGGTCTCCTTTGGTATTCCTAGTTGATCCGGGAGAGGAGAGGAGGAGGAGACGCCCTTGTTGTTTTCTTGTTGTAGTTATTTTTTAAGTATTTATTTTTTTTCCCTTTTTTTGCCCTTGTTTTTTATTGTTGTTGTTGTTTATGTTGTTGTTAGATAGGACAGAGAGAAATGGAGAGAGGAGAGGAAGACAGAGAAGGGGTAGAGAAAGATAGACACCTGCAGACCTGCTTCACCGCCTGTGAAGTGACCCCCCCTGCAGGTGGGGAGCCCGGGGCTTGAACGTGGACCCTTGAGCCTGGTCCTTGTGCTTTCCGCCACATGCGCTTAACTCACTGTGCTAACGCCTGACTCCCTGTTGTAGTTATTGTTGTTGTTATTGATGTTGTTGTTGTGTAGGACAGAGAGAAATGGAGAGAAGAGGGGAAGACAGAAGGGGGAGAGAAAGATAGACACCTGCAGACCTGCTTCATTGCCTGTGAAGCGACTCCCCTGCAGGTGGGGAGGGGGGGAGGGGCCTCAAGCCGTTATCCTTACGCCATTCCTTGCGCTTTGCACCAAGTGTGCTTAACTTGATGGGCTACTGCCTGACTCCCTATTTTATTTATTTATTGTTATTAGAGCACTGCTCAATTTTAACTTATGGTGGTGCTGGAGATTGAACCTGGGACCTCTAGTACCTCAGACATGGAAATCTTTTGTGGAACCATTATGTTCTCTCCCAGCCCATAAATCCTCTACTTTTGAATATTGTATTCTCTCTCTCCTCCCCCATTTATTCTATTATTATAAACACTGCTGTGATGAGCAAATGTTGTTGGTGGAAAATGACCCTAACATTTTGTAACTCTTCCAATCAAGAAGTAGGCTAGTGGGAGTCAGGCGGTAGCGCAGCGGGTTAAGTGCAAGTGGCGCAAAGCACAAGGACCGGCTAAGAATCCCGGTTCAAGCCCCCGGCTCCCCACCTGCGGGAGAGTCGCTTCACAAGCGGTGAAGCAGGTCTATAGGTGTCTATCTTTCTTTCCCCCTCTCTGTCTTCCTCTCCTCTCTCCATTTCTCTCTGTCCTGTCAACAACGACATCAATAACAACAATAATAACTATAACAATAAAACAACAAGGGCAACAAAAGGGAATCAATAAATATTTTAAAAAAAAAAGGAAGAAGTAGACTAGTGGCTGGGTGGGTTCCAGCCCCCACACCCCATCTGCAGGGGGGGGTGCTTCATGAGCAGTGAAGCACTTCTGGAGGTGTCTCTCTTTTTCTCTCTCCTTTATTCCCCACCCCCATTTCTCTCTGTTCTATCAAAGAAAATAGAAAGAAAGAAAAAAGAAAATAAATGGCCACTGGGAGTGGTGTATTCATAGTGCCAGCACCAAGCCTCAGTGATAACTTTGGTGGCAATTTTAAAAAATTTAATTATGGGGCCAGACAGTGGCGCACCTGGTTAAGTGCACACACTACAGTGCACAAGGATCAAGGTTTAAGCCCCTGGTCCCCACCTGCAGGGGGAAAGCTCCACAAGTGGTGATGCAGGGCTACAGGTGTTTCTCGGCCTCTCTCCCTCTCTGTCTCCTCCTCCCCTCTCAATTTCTCTCTGTCTCTATCCAATAATTAATAAATTAAAATAAAAAATTTAAATAATAGACTATCCACCCCTGAATCTATACTTGTTTTGCCCACAGGGACATTAACAAATGCACTATAGAGGCATGAGAGCTTTGTTTTTGCTTTATTGTCTGTTGAAAGGAATTCTGAGACAGCCATGAAAGAAAAGCCTGGGCTAGACTGCTGGGGAGAGAGAGCACCTAGAGAAGGCCCAGGAAGCTTGACTGTACCCATGTGTGGCCATGAGACCCTTCAGCTAGACCATTCAGCTCTGACTGAGCTCGCCTAGACCAGAGAACCACCAGTCAGGGGCTGGGCAGTGGAGCATGTAGGTAAGTGTACATGTTACCATGTGCAAAGCCCCATGTTTGAGCTCCAGGTCCCACTTGCAGAGAGAAAGTTTCATGAGCAGTGACGTAGTACTGCAGCTATGTCTCTTCTTCTTTCTCTTTCAACATTTTCTTATTATCTTTATTTATTTATTGGACAAAGACAACCAGAAATGGAGAGGGAAGGGGTGATAGAGAGGGAGAGAGACAGAGAGACACCTGCAGCTCAACTTCACCACTTGCAAAGCTTCCCCCCTGCAGGTGGGGACTGGGGACTCAAACCTGGGCCTTTGTACACTGTAACGTGTGTTCAACCAGACACACCATCACTCAGCCCCTCTCTTCTTTTACTATCTCCCCTTTCCCTCTCGATTTCTATCTCTCTATTAAAAAAAAAAGCAAATCAAACAACCAAAAAGAAAAGTCAGCACACAAAACATGAGAAATAACAAATGTTTGCTAAAAAACATTATCTATATATGAAGACATCCAACAGAGCACACACATTACTATGCCCAATGGTCTGGGTTCAAGTCCCTGCTTCTCACCTGCAAGGGGAAGCTTCATGAGCGATGAAACAGTGTTGCAGGTGCCTCTCTCACCCTCTTCTCCCTCCTTCTTTTGCTCCCTCTTTATAACTCACCTTTCCTTTCAGTTTCTGTCTTATTAAATTTTAAAAAAAAAATATATATATATATATATAAAGGAAGGGGGGGTTGGGCAGTGGCGCACCAGGTTAAGCGCACATAGTATGAAGTGAAAGGACCCATGCAAGGATCCTGGTTGGAGCAGGCTCCCCACAAGCAGTGAAGCAGATCTGCAAGTGTCTGTCTTTCTCACCCCTTCTCTGTCTTCTCCTCTCTCAATTTCTCTCTGTCCTATCTAACAACAACAACAATAACAAAATGGAAAAAATGGCCTCCAGGAGCAGTGGATTCATAGTGCAGGTACCGAACGAACCCCAGTCATAACCCTGGAGGCAAAAAAAATCAGAAAAAGAGTTTTAAAAAAATGTTTATGGGAGTCGGGCTGTAGCGCAGCGGGTTAAGCGCAGGTGGCGCAAAGCACAAGGACCGGCATAAGGATCCCGGTTCGAACCCCGGCTCCCCACCTGCAGGGGAGTCGCTTCACAGGCGGTGAAGCAGGTCTGCAGGTGTCTATCTTTCTCTCCTCCTCTCTGTCTTCCCCTCCTCTCTCCATTTCTCTCTGTCCTATCCAACAATGACAACAACAATAATAATAACTACAACAATAAGAAAACAACAAGGGCAACAAAAGGGAATAAATAAATTAAATAAATATTTTTAAAAATGTTTATAAGGAACCAGCCAGTGGTGCACCCAGCTGAGCACTCATTATCATGTATGAGGACCTGGTTTTATGCCCCAACCCCCATTTTCAGATTGGAAAGCAGGTCTGCAGGTGTCTCTCTTTCTCTCTTCCTCTCTACCCCCCCCCCCAGAGAAGGAAAAAGAGACACCTGCAACACTGTTTGCAAAACTCACCACTCATGAGTTTCCCCTTGCAGGTCAGGACTGGGGGGCTTGAACCCAGGCCATTGCGCATTTTAATGCGTGTGATCAACCCAGGTGAGCCAACACCCAGTCCCAGATATATATAATTATGTATACCATATATAATTATATAAATATATATATTTTTTCTGACAGAATGAGAGAAAAACAAATGAAAGTCATAGGTGATGTACACAGGGGAAAGAAAATAGATTTAGAGACTAGAGCAAGTAGAAGTGAGAGTAATGATGCCATAACTCCATCAGAATGAAGCAATACCAGAGTCTTATTTCTTTATTTGTTTTTTCGTTTTCTTTTTACCAGAGCACTGCTTAGCTCTGACCTATAGTGGTGATGCTGGGGAGTGAACTTGGGACTTTTGGTGTCTCAAGCACAAAAGGCTTTTTTGCATAACCACTATGCTATCTTCCATGCCTTCTTTTATTATTATCACTAAGATTTTATTTATTTATTTATTTATTTATTTATTTATTTATGAGAGAGAGAGAGAGAACACAAGAACATCACCCTGGAACATACAATGTCAGGAACTGAACTCAGGACCTCATGCTTGAGAGCCTAGAGCCTTATCCACCCCACCGCCTCTTTGGGCAGCCAGAGTCTGGTCCCAGTGGAATTCCCCAGGCCTTGCTTCTGTGCAGACTCCAGTGGAACAGACTCAAAAGCTCCTTGCTCAGTAGTGCACTGACTGACCACTACTCTAACGTCTACGAAACAGGTCTTATGATTCTGGTTCTACCCACAGAGCTTGAATAGTAGCACCAGCAGCAAGCACGGGGAATGCTTAGTAAGCCATGCTATAAGGATATGTTTCTACTAATTCTCACAATCATCCTTTGGAGTTGGCACTCTTCTTACTTCCATTTTACAAGCAAGGAGATTGAATCAGAATTCAGACTCTTTCATGCTGCTTCTGCCATTGTACTGGCTCCTGTTTGAGAAATGTGTGGACTATGCCTGCAGTAGGTGCAGACTCTCCAGATATGCAAGATTAGCCAAAGAAAGCAATGCAGCACTTCTAGCCTGAGCCTCTCTCCCCTTTCTCAGTCACAAGAGCATTTTGCTACAGTAGAGGTGGTGAACCAATTTTGTGCTAGGGGCCATTTGATGTTTATAGCATCATTCATGGGCCTTGTGGAATTACCAACTTAAAAAATTAGCACTTAAAGTTGCTCTGAAAGAAACTCCTAGATTTATCAAATCACAAATCCGTCCTGCAGTTGCCTGGGCAGGGCCAGACCAAATACATTTTTTTCAGGCTACTTGTGGCCTGTGGGCTGGACATTCCCATTCTATGTTAGAGCCACTTAGTGTGCTATATCTGAGAGCTGAGAGCCAAGAAACAGATCACAGACTTGCCATCATCACACATCGCCTACGCAAGACATTTCTCACACTTTGTTGGAAAGGAGGATGAAGCACTTTAAACATTATAGGGCTGCTGATCTGGGAGGTGGCACAGTAGATAACGCATTGGACTCTCAATCATGAGGTCCTAAGTTTGATCTCTGGCAGTACCTATACCCAAGTGATGTTCTGGTTCTCTCTTTCACTAATAATTAAAATAGTAAAAAAAATAAAATAAAAAGTAGGGCTGGTTGGGATGGGAAGACAGTAATCAGTAATGGTATGTGGTATGCAAAAAGGCTGAGGCTTGAAGACCCTAGCTCAGTCCCCCCACAGCACCATAAGCCAGAGCTGAACAGTGAGTGCTTTGGTAGGTCTCTCTCCCTTTCTCCCTGTATCTCTCTCACTATAATAAATACATAAAACATATTCTTTATTATTATTTTTTTTTACCAGAACACTGTTCAGTTCTGGTTTATGGTGGTGCGGGGATTGAACCTGGGACGTTGGAGTCTCAGGCATGAGAGTCTGTTTGCATAACCATTATGCTATCTACCCTCCGCATAAAACATATTTTTAATGTAGGGCTCAGGGTGAGGGTAGTTCAGCAATGGAGCAGAGGGCTTGCATGCCTGAGAGCATTAGTTCTATCCTGAGCTCTGCATATACCAGAGCTGAGTGGTATCATGGTACTTTGGTCCTTCTCCCCCCCCCCAAAAAAAAAAAAGCCGCAGTTTGCAGCACCACCAGGCCAGATTAAGGGATGACAATATGGAAGACAGATGGCAGATGCATAGATACCACGCTCTTGCCTTTCAGTGAAATATTGTGTGTGTGTGTGTGTGTGTGTGTGTGTGTGTGTGTGTGTGTGTTGTAAACCTCCCCAATAAAATGGTTTGCTTTCCTCAAGTTAGAAGTGTGAACACATCTTTTCTTTAAATATCTGTGCTTGGCTGTTTTTTTCCCTGCCAATGTGTCACCATCTGCAACCCTCCCTTTGTGAGATGCTCTGATGACAGCAATCCTCTTGGAGAGTGCAAGTGCAGGCTTGAAGCGCGCAGTGAGCTGAGCCGGAGCGCCAGTGGGCGCCCAAGCAGGTCTGCACCAAGTGAGCCCGCAGCGTGCACGTCCGCGCAGGCCGTGCGCGGGTCAGGGGCTGTGTGTGCAGGTGCGCGCAGGTCCCCGGTGCCCTGGGAGAGGTGCGGTGGGACGATGCTTTCTCCCCGGCGCCTAGTGGGTCAGGCTGCGGCGTGGGAAGCTGGGCCTAAGACTAGAGAGGTCAGAGCCCCGGGCAAAGGCTTGCGCTCGAGGGGCGGCTCGCTGCAGGGTGCAACGCAAGAGAGGCGGGGGAGGCCTTTCTGCAGGGCCGGCAGCCAGACTTGGCACAGCGCCGCTGGATGGTGGGGTGCGCCGAGCGCGCTCCTCCCCCCTCGCACCCCTCCCTCCCGGGAGCCGCGGTGCGGGGAAGGAGAGGGCGGGGGGCGGGGAGCCCCGGCTGCAGCGATGGCGGGCAGCGGGGCCGGGCTGCGGGCCTGGGGGGGCACCAGATGCGGGGTGCCCTAGGGTGCTGCCTGCCCCGACCACACCATGAGCGTCGCTCTGCAGGAGCTGGGCGGCGGCGGCGTGAGTAGGGCCCAGGCTCGGGGTCAGGGGCTGTGTGTGCAGGGAGAGACGCTGGGGCGGAGGCGGGGCGGGGGGAGGGCGGAGGAGCTGAGGCGAGTAGGGTGGCTATGGGAGGGAGGGCTAGAGGGGCCCGACCCGGGAGCCCTGGAGGGACGCGGCTTCGCTGCCGGCCCGAGGGGCCCAGTTGGGCGATGGGGTGCCTTTTCCTGACCTCGGTGGGCGCCCCGACTATCTGGCAGATGGTGGAGTACAGACGGGCCACGCTGCGAGATGAAGACGCCCCCGAGACCCCGACGGAGGGCCCGGACCCCGTAGAGGTGGGCAGGGGCCCCCTCCGCTCCCGCCTTCCTCCCTTCTTCCCCGGGTCACCTGCGCCCTGGGACCCGCCATGACGCTGCGCAAAGCCTGGCTACCGCTGGAGGACCATCACCCTGGGGGAGGTGCCTAGTGGCCCTGGGGGGCCCCCTGCAAACCACCCCCACCCCTGCTTTCCTATGCTCCCCAGGTGGGCTTCCGCAAGAGGCCTGGCCGCCTCCTGGGCGCGCGCACCCGGCTGGAGCTGACCCTGGCCAGTGTCTCTCTGCTACTCGCGGCGCTGCTGCTCGGCTGCCTGGTGATTCTGGGGGGCCGCCGAGGTAGGTGGGCCACGCCGTCGCCCGCTCGCCCCCGCTAAGGGGGGTCCTCTCCCCTCCCAGCCTTCCTACTGCCACGCCCCTTCCAGAGTGTTCTCCGCTCCTCCTCGGCTGACAACGCCTGTCACCTGCCCATGACCCCCTGTCACAGACGCGTCCCAAGGCATCTGCCTTACAGAGGCCTGCATCCGCGTGGCTGGAAAAATTCTGGAGTCCCTAGACCGCGGGGTGAGCCCCTGCGAGGACTTCTACCAGTTCTCCTGCGGAGGCTGGATTCGGAGGAACCCCCTCCCAGATGGGCGCTCTCGCTGGAACACCTTCAACAGCCTCTGGGACCAGAACCAGGCCACACTGAAGCACCTGCTGGGTGAGCGGGCCTGGGGAGTGAGCTTGTGCCAGGGACATGCCTTCCTTGCCGGCCCCCAGCATGGGCCTGGTACTGAGTAGGCATACAACAAATACCATGAGTGAATGAATGGATGGATGGATGGATGAATGAGCACTTGGTTACTGACACCTTGGGGCTGGAGGTGACGAGCCTCTCTCTGTTGATGTGAGGAGGGGCCCTGGCTGTCCTCTGGGCCACTGTCGTGAGGTGCAGACATGGGGCTCCATAGACTGGGACGTTGGGGCAGTCTTCGTGGGTCTACACTAGGAGGAGTGTCCCCCTGGAAGACAAGGAGTGGGTCTCAGCAGGTGTCTGAGGCACCCTGCCCGAGCCTCCGGGGTCAACAGAACACCCACCCCACAGAAAATGCCACATTCAACTCCAGCAGCGAGGCCGAGCGGAAGACGCGGCGCTTCTACCTCTCCTGCCTGCAGGTGGAGCGCATCGAGGAGCTGGGTGCCCAGCCCCTGCGGGACCTCATCGACAAGGTGCGGCCCTGGGCCGGCTGTGCGGAGGGAGCCTTGGGGGTGGCTGCGGACAGCGCTCCCTGTGGGGGGGCGGAGCCTCCCCGATGGTCTCTTCTCAGATCGGTGGCTGGAATATCACGGGGCCTTGGGACCAGGACAACTTCATGGAGGTGCTGAAGGCCGTGGCAGGGACCTACAGGGCCACCCCTTTCTTCACCGTCTACATCAGCGCTGACTCCAAGAGTTCCAACAGCAATGTCATTCAGGTGAGGTGCCTATGAGGGTGCAGACCACCATTGTGCTGAGCTGAGCTGAAGCAAATGGTGTGTGTGGGGGGGATCTCCCTACAGGAGAGGTTCTGAACGGGGAACTCCTCCCTCCTCCCTTCTCTTCACTGTTGCAGGTGGACCAGTCTGGGCTCTTCCTGCCCTCCCGAGATTACTACCTAAACAGGACCGCCAATGAGAAGGTGAGGGAGTGTCAGAGCCCCCAGTCCTATGGGTGCCCATGCTTACCTGCCAAGTGCCCCAAAGTCAGAGGGTCTGGAGGCCTGTCCCACTTCCCAGTGAGCCACTGCCTTCCATCTTCCTGTCTTCTCTTCCTTTTTTAAAAAGGTTATTAGTACTTTTTAATATTCTTTTTTTTTTGCTAAATATTTATTCCCTTTTGTTGCCCTTGTTTTTTATTGTTGTAGTTATTATTGTTGCCATCGTTGTTGGATAGGACAGAGAGAAATGGAGAGAGGAGGGGAAGACAGAGAGGGGGAGAGAAAGACAGACACTTGCAGACCTGCTTCACCGCCTGTGAAGAGACTCCCCTACAGGTGGGGAGCCGAGGGCTCAAACCAGAAGCCTTACGCTGGACCTTGAGCTTTGTGCTACCTGCGCTTAACCCACTGTGCTACTGCCCAACTCCCTTTAATATTTTTTTTTACTTTTTATTTATTTATTGGTTAGAGACAGCCAGAAATTGAGAGGAAAGGGGGTGATAGGGAAAGAAACAGAGAGACACCTGCAACACTGCTTCACCATTCGTATAATTTTCCTCCTGCAGGTAGGGACTGGGGACTCGAACCCACATCCTTGAGCACTGTAATATGTGCACTCAACCAGGTGTGCCACCACCTGGCCCCAAATATTCTTATTTTTATGAGAGAGACCAGAGCTCAGCTCTGGCTAATGGTGGTACTGGTGATTTTACCTGGGATCTCAGAACCTCAGACATGAAAGTCTTTTGCAGAACCATATGCTGTTTCTTCAGCTCTTCTCTTAGCCTCCCTTCCCTTCCCTCCTCCTCCTCTTCCTCCTCTTCTTTTTAAGATTTATTTTTTACTTGTTTATTTTTTTTGCCAGAGCATTGCTTAGCTCAAATCTAGGATTTAAATAATTATTTAATTCAATTTTATTTTAAATTTTTTATTTTATGAGAGGAGAGAGAGAGAGAGGAAACAGAGAACCAGAACATCAGTCTGGCAAAACCAGGGATCAAACTCACAGCCTCATGTCTGAGAATCTAATGCCTTATCTATGGAACCACCTCCCAGGCTGGAGACTCGTTTATTCCTTAACGATAGAGAGGAGAGCAAGAGAGGACCAGAGCATCACTGTGGTACATGTGATGCTGAGATTCAAACTTGGGACCTCGTGCTTGTCAGTCCCACACTTTGTCCACTGCACCACCTCCCAGACCACCATTGGGGAAGGGGGTCTGTTTTAGAGCCATGCCTACAGGATGCTTTCAGTGTAGATGGGTTCACAGCCCTTCAAAGCTAAGAATGGTCTCTGAGACTCAGGATAGATAGATGCAGGTAGCCAAAGCTTATTCGGTGAGATTGAGTTGGGGGTGGGCCATGTAAGTTACCTAGGAGTGGGTGAGGGAGTGCTGGGGACAGAGAACCGAATGAAGAAGAAAGGCTAGGGCAGGTCTGGACCTGGGGAGGGGTCAGTTTGGCAAAATGTAGAGATGTCAGCAGGGTGAGAAGCTGGGAAGGAGAGTCAGGACTAGGTGCAAAGAAATAGCCAAGTGAGCTATGTCGCCAGCCCTCAAGTGCTGCCTGGATAGCTGACTGGAGCTAGGAAGCCACAACTTGCTCCAGAGCTGGAGAGAAGTGCTTCAGTGAGCAGTGCCTTGGAAAGCCAGTCTGACAGAGGAGTGAAATGTAGCTGCAAGGGAGGGAACTGGAGAGCAGTTAACACCTAAGGTGTTCCAGGCTTTGAGTCTGTAAGCACCAGACAGAGGAATCGAAAGGGTAAGTGCAGAAGACTTGATCAGGCCCGCATCAAGGGCTGGGAATGTAGCTCGGAGGAGGGGCTCATGATCTGCCTGTGAGGTCCTGGGCTTCATTTCATGCACCCCCTTCCCCAAACCAAGCCAGAGCTGTAAATTATTGGTGGTTGGGTATTATAAAAGCAGAGGATGGGGGCCAGGTGGTGGTGCACCTGGTTAGGCACACATTATAGTGCGCAAGGACCCAGGTTCAAGACCCTGTTCCTCTCCTGCAGGGGAAAGCTTCACAAGTGGTGAAGCAGGGCTGCAGATGTCTCCTTCTATCTCTATCTCCACCTCCCTTCTCGGTTTCTCTCTGTCTCTATCTAATAAATACATTTTTTTAAAATTTTATTTATTTATTTTCCCTTTTGTTGCCCTTGTTGTCTTTTTTTATTGTTGTTGTAGTTATTAAAGTTGTTGTTATTGATGTGGTTGTTATTGGATAGAACAGAGAGAAATGGAGAGAGGAGGGGAAGACAGAGAGGGGGAGAGAAAGATAGACACCTGTAGACCTGCTTCACCGCCTGTGAAGCGACTCCCCTGCAGGTGGGGAGCCGGGGGCTGGAACCCGGATCCTTACGCCGGTCCTTGCGCTTTGCGCCACCTGCGCTTAACCCACTGCGCTACCGCCCGACTCCCCAATACATTTTTTAAAAAGCAGAAGATGAAGACCAGGTAAAGTAGTCCAAATGGTGGTGGAATGGAGGGGTTCTGGGAGAATCGGGGTGTCTCTAGGAAGAGCCAACTTAAGTCACATGGGAGAAGAGGAGACTGAGTGAGGTGACAGGAGAGAGGCAGATGTTGGCATTAGACCTTTTCTCCCAGCTCTACCACCTGGTACAAGTCAGATGTATTTATATTTAGATAGAGACGGAGAGTGAAAGAGAACACAGCACCAAAGCTTCTTTCAGTGCGATGAGTGCTGGGCTCCAACCTGGGTCATGAACATGGCAAGGCAACACACTCTCCAAGTGAGCTATTTTGCCTGCCCACGAGCTTCCTTTTTTTTTTTTTTTTTCCCCTCCAGGGTTATTGCTGGGCTCGGTGCCTCCACCATTAATCCACTGCTCCTGGAGGCCATTTATTCCCCCTTTTGTTGCCCTTGTTGTTGTAGCCTCATTGTGTTTATTATTATTACCATTGTTGATGTTCGTTGTTGGGTAGGACAGAGAGAAATGGGGAGCGGAGGGGAAGACAGAGAGGGGGAGAGAAAGATAGACACCTGCAGACCTGCTTCACTGCTTGTGAAGCAACTCCTCTGCAGGTAGGGAGCTGGGAGGTTGATTCGGGATCCTTATGCTGGTCCTAGTGCTTTGCACCACCTGTACTTAACCCGATGCACTACCACCTGACTCCCAATTTTTAGTGTTTTAATATATATAGAGAGTCTCCAGGACACCAAAGCTATTGTTGTTGTTGTTACTGATATCGTTGTTGGATAGAACAGAGAGAAATGGAGAGAGGAGGGGAGGACAGAGAGGGGGAGAGAAAGATAGACACCTGCAGACCTGCTTCACCGCCTGTGAAGCAAGTCCCCTGCAGGTGGGGAGCTGGGGGCTCGAACTGGGATCCTTACGCCGGTCCTTGTGCTTTGCACCACATGCGCTTAACCCACTGCGCCACCGCCTAACCCACTGCACCACCGCCCGGCCCCCTGCCCATGAGCTTCTGCTCCAAGTGGCAGAGGTCTGGGGCAGAGCTGTCCGTCATAGACACATGGGTACAGTCTCTGTGCAGAGGGCTGTGAGAGCCTGGTGGTGTCTGGAGAAGGATGAGCGTGGCAGCATGATGAAGGCTTAGGAGAGGCAAGAGAAAAGGGAAGAGTGAGGTCAGGAGGACAGCAGGAGACAGCCCACCTGACAGAGCATGTACTTTCCCATGTACGAGGACCCAGGTTCGAGCCCCTCAGTCACCACATGGGAGCACTATGCAAAGGGGAAGCTTCACAAGTGGTGTCTCTCCTTCTTCTCTCTGTCCCTCTCACACTTTATCTACTTTTTAAAATATTTAATTAATGGTTGGGGGTAGATAGTGTAATGGTTATGCAGAGAGACTCTCATGCCTGAGGCTCTAAAATCCCAAGTTCAATCCCCAGCACTGCCATAAGCCAGAGCTGAATAGTGCTCTGGTAATAACAATAATAATATAATTTAATTTAATTTGATAGGACAGAGAGAGATTGAGAGATAGAGACAGGCAGATAGAGATGGATTTGTAACTCTCTTCACTGCTCATGAAGCTTCCCTCCTGCAGGTGGAAATGGAGTTTGAACCCAAGTCCTTTGTCATAGTAACATGCATACTTAACTAGGTGCACCAGCAACCAGCCCTCCTCACCCTTTATCTAAAAAGAAAATGAGGTGGGGGCACTTGTTTGAGCATACATATCACCATGTGCAAGGAACAGGTTCTAATGCCAGCTCCCCACCTACAAGGGGGATGTTTCAGGAGTGGTGAAGCAGGTCTGCAGGTGTCTCTGTTTCTCTTACCTCTTTACCTCCCCTGCCCCTCTCAACTTCTCTCTGTCCAGTCAAATAAAAAAATAAGAAGAAGGCCAGAAACAGTGGCCAATGGGAGTGATAGTTTGTAGTGATGGCAGCAAGCCCCAGCAATAACCCTGGTGACAATAAAATAATAATAAAAAAAAGAAAGACAGAAAAAAGAAGAAGAAGTGAGGTGTGCAGGAACATTATGGGTCAGGCTGAACATTAACCCCTCAAAGAAATAACAAGGAAAGCTAAAAGACGGGGAGCAGAGCTGGGTCCCACTGTGGGGGCCAACAGGAGGGAGTCTGGCCTGCAGCTCTCTGTGCAGCTGCGGCACAAAATGCCTCAGAGAGGATCAGCACGGGGACAGAAAGCTGGCCTCAGTGGATGCCATGCGGAGGGGCCTTTTGCATGCTTCACCCCTTCATTCTTGAGGTGTTTACCGAGCACCAGGCACAGAGCCCAAGGCCATGGTGAAGAATGAGGCACACACACCCTGCCCTTACAGAGTTCAGTGCCAGCAGAGCCCTGGGCATCAGGCCTGGGTATAGTTGGACTCTGCCAGCTGCGAGTCTGTGGTAGGAGTCAAACCACAGAACCTTCCCAGCCTCGTTTCCTGGCCTGTGAATTTAAGGGAAAACTGAGGCTTGCCTTCTGTAGTCGTGTGTGTGAAAGAGATGTCACATTTATAGCAACGACAGAGAGTGGGTGCCACGGATATGTCCTCATGGCCACCAAGTGCTGCTGGAAGGGAGGAAGCAAGGTGTGAGGCCAGCAGGAGGAGAGGTGGAAGAGGATTGGCATCATGTGGATTACACTCCCCACGGGGTCCACTCAGATCTTGTGGTTGGTGAGGTAGCACAGTGTAGAGTTTTGAATGCACAAGTGTGAGGTCCCAAGTTGGATCCCTGGCACTGTGTGCACCAGAGTGATGTTTTGACATCTCTCTTCCCCCTCCCTCCATCTCTGTCTCATAAAATAAGCCTTTGAAAAAAGAAAGAAAGACAGCAAGCTCAAAGGGCTTTCTTTGCATGACAGGAAGGCAAGGGCTGGCAAGATAGCATATCTGAGAGGGCACTGGCTTTGCCATATATGACCTTCGTTCTAATTCCTGGAACACCATAGAGGGGAACTTTGGTGGTATGGTTTTTCTCCTTTTCTCTTTCTTCCTCTTTATAAAAAAAAAAAATTGTTTGTTCAATAGAGAAATCGAGAGGGTGGGTGAGCGAGAGAGAGATCTACAACACTGCTTCACTATTCGTGAAACTTCTCCCTTGCAGGTGGGGACTGGTGACTTGAACCTGTAATGTGCATGCTCAGCCAGGCATACCACCACCTGGCCCCTTGTCTTCTCGTTCAGTCTGAGAACATTGACCCTGAGTGGTGAAATCCCAGTGATGACCAAAAAAAAAGGGAGTGAGGGAGGAAAGAAAAACGGAGCCTGGCCTAGAAGATAATGCAGTGATTCTGCAAGGCTTTCATGGCTGAGGCTTAAAATTCCCAGAGCAATCCCCTGTACCGCCATAAGTCAGAGAGGAGCAATGATTTGGCTAAGATAAAATGAAAATTATATATATGTGGATATGTCTGGAGACATCTATGTGGTTCTTTATAGATACAGCCAAAACCCTTGGGTTACTCCCTAGGGCAGCATAAAAAACAAAACAAGGTAGGAAAGAAAAGGCAGAGCAGTGGGCTGAGGAGACAGCACCATGGTTCTGTAAGAGACTTTCATGCCTGAGGCTCTGAGGTCTCATGTTGAAGCCCCAGCACCACCATAAGCCAAAGCCGAGCATTGCTCTGGTCTTTCTGTGTCTCTATGAATCTTTTTCCTCGTTAAAATAAATAAAGAGGGGCTGGGTGGTAGCGGACCTGGTTGAGAGCACATGTTACAATGCTCAAGGACCCAGGTTCCCGCCTCTGGTCCCCACCTGCAGTGGTGAAGCAGTGCTGCAGGTGTCTCTGTCTATCTCCCTCTCTATCACCCTCTTCCCACTCAATTTCTGACTGTCTCTGTCAAATGAATAAGATAATAAATAAATAAAATAAAATAAAATAAAGAAAAGAGAGGGCCATGTGGCAGCTGGACCACCCACGGGCCCATGTTCACAGGGCCCCGCTCTGTGCTCAGCCCTGCTCCAGCCCTGGGGGTGGGTAAGCTGTCATGACTCAGAACTGTGCCCTGTTGGAACTTCACCTTCTTGGGGGCATCGGTGACAAATCAATGTGATGCTGCAGATGGTGGTGAGCAGTAGGACAGACAGGAAACAGGGTCCTCCGACAGAGCACCTCTGCACAGGGGGAGACTTGACTGCAAGCAGAGCCAGCCCTGCCCACCTGGGTGAGTCTGGGCAGCAGGCAGCGGGCTGTGGAGCTGACAGGGGCCTTGGCAGGTGCTGGCGGGCCTACCTGGACTACATGGAGGAGCTGGGGTTGCTGCTGGGCGGGCAGCCAGCCTCCACGCGGGAGCAGATGCGGCAGGTGCTAGAGCTGGAGGTGCAGCTGGCCAACATCACGGCACCCCAGGACCAGCGTCGGGATGAGGAGAAGATCTACCATAAGATGAGCATCGCGGAGCTGCAGGTGGGGTAGGCGGGGACAGGAGCCACCTGGCGGGGGGGGGGGGGTAGGGGACCTTGCCTAGATTTCTTTCAGGCCACTGCCTGGGGCCACCAAACTTTGCCTGGTTCTCTGGCTCTCTGGGAAGACCCAGCTGCACTGCTGCTGGAACAGAAGTGTCTGCTTTTGCTCACCTCTCGTGCTTTATTTTTATCTTTTCTTTCTCTCTCTTTCCTCTTTCCCTTTCTCTGTTTTAAAAATATTTTTATTTTCTTTTATCTTGGATAGAGAGAGCCAGAAATAATTTTCTTTTATCTTGGATAGAGAGAGCCAGAAATAAAGAGAGGAGGATACACACACACACACACACACACACACACACACACACACATATATATATATAGAGAGAGAGAGAGAGAGACCTGCAGCCCTGCTTCACCATTCACAAAGCTTTCTCCCTGCAGGTGGGGACTGGAGGCTTGAACCTGGTCCTTGTGCACTGTAACGTGTGCTCAACCATGTGTGCCACCACCGGGCCTTTCTTTCCTTCCTTTCTTTCCTTCCTTCCTTCCATTATTTCTTTCTTAGTTTCCTTCCATCTTCCTTCCTTTCTTTCTTCCTACCACCAGGGTTATTGCTCTTTCTGTTTAATTTGATAGAGCAGAGAGAAATTGAGAGAGGAGGGGGACATAGAGATGGAGAGAGAGAGACACCTGCAGATTTGCTTCCCTGCTCATGAAGCATCCCCCCTGAAGGTGGGTGGCAGGGACTCAAAGGTTCTTATATATGGTAACAGGTACACTCAGCTGGATACTCCATTACCCAGATCCTGCTTTATTAAAATTTCAAAAGGATTGTACTTAATTATATGAGAGAGAGAGAGAAAGAGAGAGAGAGAGAGAGAGGGAAGCAGAGCATCATCCTGGCAGGTGTTGACAATAAAACTCTGGACCTCATGCTTCCAAGTCCAATATTGCAGCCACCACCTCCTGAGCTGCTAGCTCACCTCCCACTGGGCCATCTGCTGTCCCTTTCACATTATCTGGGGATGTGTAGAGGGAGGAGTACTTAAACATCTACAGCAAGAGCAGGGGAGACAGCATGATGGTTCTGCAAAAGGCTTTCATGCCTGAGGTTCTAAAGTCCCAGGTTCAAACTCCAACACCATCATAAGCCAGAGCAGAACAGTGCTCTGGTATGTGTGTGTGTGTGTGTGTGTGTGTGTTTATCTTTCTCTCTCTCTCTCTCTTTTTTTTTTTTGCCTCCAGGGTTATCGTTGGGGCTTAACACTATTAATCCACTACTCCTGGAGGCTATTTTTTCCCCTTTTGTTGCCCTTGTTGTTTATCATTGTTGTGGTTATTATTGTTGCTATTACTGTCACTGTCATTGGATAGGACAGAGAGAAATCGAGAGAGGACAAGAAGACAGAGAGGTGGAGAGAAAGATAGACACCTGCAGACCTGTTTCACCACCTGTGAAGTGACCCCCTGTAGGTGGGGAGCCAGGGGCTCGAACTGGGATCCTTACTCTGGTCCTTGCGCTTCACACCATGTGCTCTTAACCAGCTACTGCCTGGCCTCCTCTTTTTTTTTTTTTTGGCACCAGGCTTATTGATGGGGCTTGTTCGTCCTGCATGATGAATTCACCACTCCTGGCAGCCAGTTTTTCCATATATGTACTTATTATTAGATAGAGACAGAGAAATTGAGAGAGGAGGAGGAGATAGAGAGGGAGAGAGACACCTAAACCCTGCTTTACCACTCAGGAAGCTTTCCTTCCTGCAAGTAGGGACCAGGGGGCTTGAACCTGGGTCCTTGCACACTATAATGTATTCACCTAACCATGTGTGCCACTGCTTGCCCCCCTTTTTTCGATTTTATGTGACAGAGAAATTGAGAGAGGAGAAGGAGATAAAGAGGGAGAGAGAAAGAAAGACACATGTAGACCTGCTTTACTGTACTGCTCATGAAGCATCCCCAATGAAGGTGGGAAGTGGGGGCTTGAACCTGGGTCCTCTTGCATGGTAATACGTATGCTTATTAACAGGTGTGCCACCACTTGGCCCCCTCATTAAAATAAAAACAAATTGACAACAACTTGGACCAAGGAGATATCACAGTGGTAAAGCATAGGACTTGCATTATAGAGGCTCCAGGTTCAGTCCTGGCGTCACCAATAGCCAGTACCAAGGGATGCGCTAATACTCAGAAAGAAAAAAGAAACCTAGGAGATGTCCACAAAACAAGCAGAAGAAAGCAAGCTTTTCATCAGTAGCTGGGGGAGTAGCTTAGCTGGCAGAGCACAAGACTCGCATGCCTGAGACACCAGGTTCCATCCCAGGCACCATACTCACCTGGTGGTGCTCTGAGTTCTCTGTTTCTCTCATGTGAAACTTATTCTCATGAGAAGTAAACAAGGTCTTCACCAAATAAAACAGAATAAAGAAAAAGAAAAAGAAAGAAAAGCCAGCGTTTCTTGGAGGGACCTTAGGGCACCAGACCTCACTCCTGTTGCAGAATTTGGAGAAGTTGGGGGGTGGGCTGGAAGAGCAGCCAGGGACGTGGGGACCCCAAGTGGTGTCAGGACAGTGTTATTTCACCCGTGGCTTTGAACACAAGTGAGAGTCCGTGGGACTCAACCCTGTATCACACATAATGTTTGTCCTTGTCTAAAAAATGACTGGGGACAGGGAGGGGCAGGCAGTCAGTGGCACACCAAGTTAAGTGTGCATAGTACTGAGTGCAAGGACCGTCGCAAGGATCTCAGTTTGAGCCTCTTTAGGGGGGTCGCCTCACAAGCAGTGAAGCAGGTCTGCAGGTGTCTGTCTTTCTCTCTCCCTCTCTGTCTTCCTCTCTCAATTTCTCAAAGAATTGGACCAAAAAAAGTCACAGGAGCAGTGGATTCATAGTGCAGTCACTGAGCCCCTGCGATAACCCTGGAGACAAAAAAAAAAAAAAAATGTTTGGAGGGGAGTTAGATAGCATAATGGTTATGCAAAAAGACTCATGTATGGGGGTCGAGCGGTAGTACAGCAGGTTAAGTGCACGTAGTGCAAAGCTCAAGGACTGGTGTAAAGATCCCGGTTCGAGCCCCCGGCTCTCCACCTGCAGGGGAATCGCTTCACAGGCGGTGAAACAGGTCTGCAGGTGTCTTTCTCTCACCCTCTCTGTCTTCCCCTCCTCTTTCGATTTCTCTCTGTCCTATCCAACAACGAACGACATCATCAACAACAATAATGACCACAGCAAGGCTACAACAACAAGGACAACAAAAGGGGGAAAATGGCCTCCAGGAGTAGTGGATTCATGGTGCAGGCACTGAGCCCCAGCAATAACCCTGGATGCAAAAAAAAAAAAAAAAAAAACTCATGTCTGAAGCCCCCAAGTTCAGTTCCCTGCACCACCATAAGCCAGAGCTGAGCAGTGCTCTGGTTAAAAAAAAAAAGTGCTCGGGGGCTATGGTGTACCTCTGTTCAAGCCCCCAGCCCTCCTGTAGGAGTGAAACTTCAAGGACTGTAAAGCAGGGCTGCAAGTGTTTCTTTTTCTCTCTCCCTCTCTGTCTCTTCCTTCCTTCTCAATTTCTTTTTGTTTATGAAGAAGAAGAAGAAGAAGAAGAAGAAAAAAAAAAAGCCACTGGGAGTGGTAGGTGTGTCATGAAGGCCCAGAGCCCCAGTAATAACCCTGCTGGCAATAAAAAGTGAAAAGGCTCTCAGATTGAGCCCCACCCCCACCATGGTTTAACAGCTGCTGGCTGTTGCTATGGTGATGATGGACAGGCTCCCAGGCTTTAGCATGCCACTGGGTGTGGCATCGTAGGCTAGAAGCCAGGCCCAGGCCCGTAGGCAGGGAGGCTTGATTTTGTTTTGTTTGTTTCTCTCAGGCCCTGGCCCCCTCTGTGGACTGGCTGGAGTTCTTGTCTTTCTTGCTGACCCCCCTGGAGCTGGGGGACTCTGAGCCTCTGGTGGTGTATGGAACGGATTATTTGCAGCAGGTGTCGGAGCTTATCAACCACACTGAACCCAGGTGTGGGACAGCCCTGTTGGGGGGGAAAGGGGGAGTAGAGGTGCTCAGGGCTCTGCAGGTCCCAGACAAGGACTGGGTGTAGGGACTGGGCACAGTTGCCCAGGTTATGGGCATCCCAAACACTAAAACAGGATTCTGTAGGCCATTTCCCTGGACTGGGGGGTTCTGCAGGCAGGGCCAGGGAGAGATCTGGGACTCCTATTCATGCACTAGCTCGATGGTTTGGAAGGGACTCAGTACCCTGCCTGTCCTTTCCTCCTGTTCTATCTGGGTGCCAGCGTCCTGAACAATTACCTGATCTGGAACCTGGTACAGAAGACAACCTCCAGCCTAGACCGACGCTTTGAGGCTGCACAAGGGAAGCTTCTGGAGACCCTCTATGGTACCAAGAAGGTGGGCTTCCTGACCCTGCCCAGTCTAGCTCATGCTGCATACCTACTGTGTGTTGGGCACCATTACCTCATGGTATCCTCTAGAGCATGGGGTTAGGGACCATGCTGATCTGGGTTGCACCCAAATCCTTCCTTCTTTCCCCATAGGAGCTGGGGAAGACCACCAGGCCCCTCCAGTTCCCCACCCCCTGGTGTGTAGGTCAGGAAACCCCTTGCAGAGGTGCCATGAGAACTGAGTTAATGTAAGCAAAGCACCTGCTGATATGTGTGGGCAGTAGTGAGGAAGTTGAATATACATTTTAGTTCAGGTGAGGGACATGGCCTCACAAGCTAAGCAGGTTACATTTGGGGGGATGATTGCTCCTATTGAGTGGGACAGCACATTCAACTGGGGGCATCCGGAAAGATTGCTCTGACAAGGTGACACTTGAAGGATAAGTTTTCTGGAACCAGGAAGGTGACTTAGTAGCCAAGCACGTGCCTTGCTTGTGGGAGACCCTGGATTTGCTTTCATGCACCTTATAAAAACAAAGACAGGAGGCCGGGCAGTGGTGCACCAGGTAAATCACACATAGTACTAAGTGCAAGGATCTGGGTTTGAGCCCCTGGCTCCCCATCTGCAGGAGATGCTTCATAAGCAGAGAAGTAGGTCTGCAGGTGTCTATCTCTTTCCCTCTCTATTTCCCTCTCAAATGGGAAAAGTGGCTGCCAGGAGCAGTGGATTTGTAGTGCTGGCACTGAGCCCCAGTGATAATCCTGGAGGTCGAAAACAAGCAAAAAGCAAAGACAGACCTAACCAAACTGACCACTGTAAATGGAGCAGTTCCGTGGGGTGTCCCTCCCGCCCCACCCCCATCTCTCTCTTATGTGCACACTCACACATGTAGTTTAAAAAGAAAAGATAGAGGTTTCCCAGAAAGCAAGGAAGGAAGGACATTCCTGGAAGAAGCAACTGAACAAATCCCCAAGACATAATGACTGTGAAAGTGTCCTGCCATGAGACTGAGAATGGAGCAACTGGAGACTTGAGGGTGGTGAACTGAGCCTCCAGCAGTTCATGAAGGGGCTTGGCTACTGTACTAACAAGCCCAGCCCTCAGTGAAATAGCCCGTGTGGACGGACAGTGCATTGCTTTGCCATGTGTACAAGCCAGGTTTGTGCCCAGCCCCTACCATATGGAAGGAAGCCTTGGTGCTGTGGCCTCTCACTCGCTGTGTGTCTATCTAAAAAAGAAGTTTGGATTAGTTCAAGGATGAGGACCTGTGGGTTTTCAGCAGAGGGGTAATAATAGATTTGTGTGTTAGAGTTTCTGGCTGGTCTGTGGAGGATGAATGGACCGGGCTGAGATGAGATAGGAGGCCACAGCAATCTTCAGACCAGAGATGGTAGTGTTGGAGGGCAGAGGAGGGACATTTGAGGTGACGAGAGATAGTAAGAAGTGGAGTTGGTTGAAATGATGGTAAAGGACAAAGGAGATAGCATAATGGTTATGCAAACAGACTTTCATGCCTGAGACTCCCAGGCCCCAAATTCAATCCTCTGCACCACCATAAACCAGGACTGAGACATGCCTTGGTAAATAATAATAATAGTAATAGGCCAGGTGGTGGCACACCCGGTTGAGCACACTCATTATAGTGCGCAAGGACTCAGGTTCAAGCCCCTGCAGGTTCATTCCCACCTGCCGAGGGAATGCTTCATGATGCAGGTGTCTCTCTCTATCCCTCTCTATCACTTCCCCTTCCCTCTCAGTTTCTCTCTGTCTCTATCCAAAATTAATAAATAAAAGTATGTAAAATTAAAATGATAATAAATGGTGGGGGAGACAGCATAATGGTTATGCAAACAGACTCTCATACCTGAAGTTCTGAGGTTCCAGGTTCAATCCACAGCACCACCATCAACTAGAGCTGAGTAGTGCTCTGGTAAAAATTAATTAATTAATTAAAAATAAATAAATGTAGGGGGCGGTTGGTAGTGTAGTGGGTTAAGTGCACAAGGTGTGAAGCACAGGGACTGGTGTAAGGATCCTGGTTCGAGCCCCTGCTCCCCACCTGCAGGGAGGTTGCCTCATAAGCAGTGAAGCAGGCCTGCCAGGTGTCTATCTTTCTCTCCCCCTCTCTGTCTTCTCTCTTGATTTCTCTCTGTCCTATCCAACAACAGCAATAGCAACAATAACAATAATAATAACAACAAGGGCAACAAAAGGGAAAAAATGTCTTCCAGGAACAGTGGATTTGTAGTGCAGGCACAGAGCCCCAGCAATAATCTTGGAGGGAAAAAAACACACGTTATGTTGGTAGATTGAATGCTTGGATAGGGAGGTGGAAGAACCCAGGTTTCTGGCATGAGGAGACTGACCAAATGTGAGATGAGGCAGTGGAGTCCAGCAATGACTTCTGAACCCAATGGGCTCTTGGAGAGCTGAGCTTCTTGCGAGGCTGGGCTGCAGGGGTGGGCACACTTCACGCTGTTGCTCTTCATTTGCCTCAGAGTCTGAGGCCCACATCGGGGCCTCCGTTGTCCAGAGCTGAGAGGGGCTGGCGGGAGGACTGAACCATCTCTGAGAGGCCCTGTCCCTTGGCAGTCCTGCACACCGAGGTGGCAGACCTGCATCTCCAACACGGACGACGCCTTGGGCTTCGCTCTGGGCTCCCTCTTTGTGAAGGCCACGTTTGACCGGCGGAGCAAGGAGATCGTGAGTCTCTGAAGTGCTGCCAGCGCTGCCTCCCCCTCCTTTTTTTTTTTTTTTTAAATCAAGATTCACTGACATTGCGTATGGTGGGGCGGGTCAGTAGGAGGGGCTGGGAGCTAGCTCACTAGGTAGAGTTCCCACTCTACGGTGTGGAAGGACCCACCAGCACTATGCAAAGAGGAAACTTCATGAGAAATTGAACACTGCGTGTATCTCTCCTGTCCTTGCTCTCTGTCTCTCACCCTCTATCTGGAAAAAAAAAACAAAAAACGAATACAGGGGCGGGACGGTAGTACAGTGGTGCCAAGCACGAGGACCGGTGCAAGGATCCCGGTTAGAGAACCCCCCACCTGTAGGGGGGTCGTTTCACACAAGCAGTGAAGCAGGTCTGCAAGTATCTATCTTCTCCCTCTCTCAGTCCTCCCCTCCATTTCTCTCTGTCCTATCCAACAACAATAGCAACAACGATAAACAATAAGGGCAACAAAAAGGAAAAAATAGCCTCCATGAGCAGTGAATTTGTAGTGCAGATTCGTAGTCCCAAGGATAACCCTGGAGGCAGAAAACTTAAAAAAAAAACAAAAAACAAGAATCCACCAGTGGTGGCAGAACTATGTTGGCTTGGAGCCCTGGGGAAACTCTGGTGACAGCAAAACAGAACAAAACTGGAAGGAATGTCATCAGTAAGCTACCTGGCTAAATATGGGTGGTGGGGTTATCAGGACTTCTTTCTGTATTCTCCTAGTTTTCTTTTCTTTTTATTTATTATTTTATTGCCACTAGGATTATCACTGGGGCTCAGTCTACCAGTAGCCATCTTTTCTTTTTTATTTATTTATTTTTCTGTTATACTTGATAGGACACAGAGAAATTAAGAAGGGAGAGGAGGGGAGTCGGGTGGTAGCTCAGCGGGTTAAACGCACGTGGCGCAAAATGCAAGGACCGGCGTAAGGATCCCGGTTCAAGGCCCCAGCTCCCCACCTGCAGGGGAGTCGCTTCACAGGTGGTGAAGCAGGTCTGCAGGTGTCTATCTTTCTCTTCCCCTGTCTTCCCCTCCTCTCTCCATTTCTCTCTGTCCTATCCAACAACAACAATAACAACAATAATAACTACAACAATAAAAAAAGAGCAACAAAAGGAAATAAATAAATAAATGAAACAATTTTTAAAAAGAAGGGAGAGGAGAGGGCAGGGGTAGCATAAGATAACATAATGGTTGTACAGAGACTTTCATGCCTGAGGCTCCAAAGTCCTAGGCTCGGGGCAGGGTGGCGGCACACCTGGTTGAGTGCATATGTTACAGAGTCCTAGGCTCAATCTCCCATACCACCATAAGCCAGAGTTGAGCAGTGCTTTGGTAAAAAGAAGAAGGAGAAGGAGAAGAAGGAGAAGAAGGAGAAGAAAAGAAAGAAGGGAGAGGAGATAGGGAGGGAGAAAGAGGAGAGACACCTGCAGATCTGCTTCACCACTTGTGAAGCTTCCCCCCTGCAGGTGGTGTGTGAGGGCTCAAATCCATGTCCTCATGCGTGTTAATTTGTGCACTTAGCCAAGTGTACCACCACTCAGCCCCATTTCCCTAGTTTTCTACAGTGATGTTTGTTGCTTATGTGATTAGAAGAAAATGTATTTATTAGGATATCATAGTGAATGTGCTTAAGGTATTTCTTACAAGAATATTTCTGGTGGTGTTATTTGTAAGGGAAAAAATGCAAGTCCAATCACAGGGGAGTGGAAAATTAATCTTGATGAGGATAATTATGAGGCTGAATAAGAACTGCAAATTTATGATAACCTGGGAGGAGGCTCAATGGATAAAGCCTTAGACTCTCCACATGAGGTCCCAAGTTCAATCCCAAGTTCAATCATCACAATTGCCAGAGTGATACTCTGGTTCTCTCTCATAAATAAATCTTTAAAAAATATATATAAAGAATAAGTGATGGGTGGCTGGGCAGTGGTGCACCAGGTTAAGTGTACATAGTACAAAGTGCAAAGACCCCTGCAAGGATCCTGGTTCGAGCCCCCACTTGCAGGGGAGTTGCTTCACAAGCAGTGAAGCAGGTCTGCAGGTGTCTATCTTTCTCTCTCCCTCTCTGTCTTCCCCTCCTCTCTCCATTTCTCTCTGTCCTATCCAAAAAATGGGAAAAATGGTCACAGCAGCAGTCAATTCATTGTGCAGGCACCGAGCCCCAGTGATAACCCTAGAAGCAAAAAAATGAGAGAGAGAAAAAAGGTGACCATTTATCTCTACGTGAAAAAAAAATGGAAGTTTAAAAATATATATGCCGTTGTCTGGGAGGTGGCGCAGTGGATAAAGCACTGGACTCTCAAGCATGAAGTCCTGAGTTCAATCCCCAGCAGCACATGTGCCAGAGTGATGTCTGGTTCTTTCTCTCCTATCTTTCTTGTGAATAAATTATATATATATATATATATATATATATATATATATATATATATATATATATGCCACACGATATAATCCCATGTTATCTGTGTATATCCTGCCAGGAAGACAAGCATTTGTTATCTCTGAGTGAAGGCTTATAAAACTGGCCTGTGGTCTTCTCTCACTTTTCCAAACTTTCTGCTATTAATGCCTTCCTTTCATAACCAGATACAATCAGTGCATGATACTCAATGATAACTTTTGTTCTGTTAGCTTATCAGTTAAAGCTTTTGATGAATTACCTGCAACCACCCACAACCCCAGTACCTTGGCAAATCCCTCTTGCCTGTGCTTCTCTCCAGATGCTCAGGCAGGACAGGAAGGAGGCCAAGGTGGGCAGGGAGAAAGGACTCTGGCATGTGGGTGGCAGCTGACTTCCGCCCTCTCTCCCAGGCCGAGGGCATGATCAGTGAGGTCCGCTCGGCCTTTGAGGAGGCACTGGGTCAGCTGGTTTGGATGGATGAGAAAACCCGCCAGGCAGCCAAGGAGAAAGTGAGCCATGGCCGGGGATGGGGCGCCACCTGGAGATGGAGTGGGGATAGAGCTCTTTCGGCGCCTGGGCAGGGAGCTCCTTAACCTGCTCTCTCCAGGCAGATGCCATCTATGACATGATTGGCTTCCCGGACTTTATCCTGGAACCCAAAGAGCTAGATGATGTTTATGATGGGGTGAGTACCTATGCACACAAGTGCTGAGTTCCATCCTTGGGTGGGGTGGGAGGCTGCTCTCCGGCTCCTTCACTAGAACCCTGGGGTGGGGAGGGGAGGGAAGGGGAGGGGAGGGGAGGAGAGGTACTGGATAGTCCCTTTGGCTTTAGGGCTGGCTGTATGTCCTGAGTGCTTGTTAGCCTTAGACTCTAAGTCACTGCCTAACCTCAGACAAGCTCTAGAACCCCCACGGGCCTCAGTTTCTTCATCTGTGAAATGAGGGTCCTAATTGGAGTGTTGGAGAATGAAAGGAAAAGGAGCTGAGGAAATGGCATAGTGGCTCACACAACAGACTTTCATGCCTGAAACACCAGAGCCCCCTGGTTCAGTCCCCTTCCCTACCGTAAACAAGAGATGATCAGTGCTCTAGACACACACGCACGCGCACACACACACACACACACACACACACACACACACACACACACACACACCAGCACACACCCCATACCTGGAAGGCAGCTATGGGTGAGTACCCACTGATCTTGGGCATATGAAGTCCTGAATTCAATCTTTGTTATCCTGTGTGCTCTGGTTCATTCTCTCTCCATCTCTCTCTTTTCTAGTTTGTGTTAATAAATAAATAAATAAATAAATAAACAAAAAAGAGGGAATAAGGGCAAGAGAGCTAGCTAGCATAATGGTTCTGCAAAAGACTTTCATGTGTGAGGGTTAGGCTCTGAGATCCCAGGTTCAGTCCCCTGCACCACAATATGTCAAAGCTGAGCAGTGCTCTGGTGTGTGTGTGTGTGTGTCCTTTGCATCCCATTAAAATAAAATATGTATTTTAAAAGCAGGAAATAAAAGGATATCAGACATTAAGCTCCTGTACTAGGAATGCTTGTCAAGTCCTAGCAGCTATTACTTGCTGGCTGTTTCCCTTCCCCTTGACTGAGGCTGCAGAGGGCCTAGACTATAGCCAGACAGGAACTCCGATCTTCTCCAGTGTGCTCTTTTTTTTTTTTTGCTTTCTTCTTCACACCATTCCCATAGTATGAGGTTTCTGAAGACTCCTTCTTCCAGAACATGTTGAACCTGTACAACTTCTCTGCTAAGGTGATGGCTGACCAGCTCCGCAAGCCTCCCAGCCGGGACCAGTGAGAATGGGGGCTGGAGTCACTGGGGCAATGGGGGGGGGGGCCTAACCAGAGGTGCCAGGTCCTAGCAATAGGTCAGGCCTGCTGGGCTGGGCTGGGGAGGGGCAGAGGAAGAGCCAGGAGTGCCAGCTCCTCCCTGCCCCTCCCCCAGGTGGAGCATGACCCCCCAGACGGTGAATGCCTACTACCTACCCACCAAGAACGAGATTGTCTTCCCAGCTGGCATCCTACAGGCCCCGTTCTACGCCCGCAACCACCCCAAGTGTGTATGAGGCAGGAGGGACTGGATGCCAGGGCCTGGGGTGGGGGGCAGTGCCAGCGGCTAAGCTGGGAGTGGGGCCAGATATGGGGTTCAGAAGATCCCGCCCACCTTGTCCTCACTCAGTGTCCCTCACCTTGCAGAGCGCTGAACTTTGGTGGCATCGGTGTGGTGATGGGCCATGAACTGACACATGCCTTTGATGACCAAGGTAGAGGTCACTGGGACTGTCCCCACTGGCCTGGACTTTTCCATTCACACACACCAGAGCCTCTGCAGTTGAGGTCCCTGGAGTCCACTGGCCCCCAGGGACTGAGTTCTGTTCCTGGTTGGTTATCCTCAGGGAGAGAGTACGATAAGGAGGGGAACCTTCGGCCCTGGTGGCAGAACACGTCGCTGGCGGCCTTCAGAAACCACACGGCCTGCATGGAGGAACAGTACAGCCAATACCAGGTCAATGGGGAGAGGCTCAATGGTCGCCAGACGCTGGGGGAGAACATCGCTGACAACGGAGGCTTGAAGGCTGCCTACAATGTGAGTGCTGGCCGGCCAGCCCCGTCCTAGGAAAGGGCCCTGTGGGTGGCTGACAGACAGGCACCCCCAAACCCAGGCTTACAAGGCATGGCTGAGGAAGCACGGGGAGGAGCAGCGGCTGCCTGCCATGGGGCTCACCAACCACCAGCTCTTCTTCGTGGGATTTGCTCAGGTACCATCCCCTCCCGGTCCCCCCTCCCTCGGGCCTGCAGGAAAGCAGAAGAGGGATGGGGTCTGAGGTTCCCAAGGAGATTTGAGGAGGCCTGGCTGGGCTTGAGGGAGCCTGTGAAGAGGCCCAGAGAGGGAAGGCTCACCTGCAGGCTTTTGCTGACCTCCAAGGGCAGGGCTGCCGGGCGGGGGGGTGGGGGGAGCAGGAGTGAGCCTCATCAAGTTCCTGTGAGGTGGCTGTGGAGGAGGAAACTAAAACTTGGGGACAGAGCTGCCCTGGAATGAAGTAAGTGGCAGAGCGGAACTCAGGCAGGGTCTCCTGTGATTCCCAGCAGAGCTGCCATCTGGGCACCCCAATGCCCAAGGCTGCTCCACCAGGCCTGCTGGGGGCCAGGGAGAATGGGTGTAGCCGGCTGCACTGAGCCCTTTTCCAGAGCAGAGAGGCTGGGGCAGTGGTGGCCGTGTCCCTGGGGTGGCTCTGAGGTGGCTGTGTCCTCAAGCTTGATTGCACCGGACACCGTGCGTCCTCGTGTCTGTCCCGGCCTGCAGGTGTGGTGTTCGGTCCGCACACCCGAGAGCTCTCACGAGGGGCTGGTGACGGACCCCCACAGCCCTGCCCGCTTCCGCGTGCTGGGCACCCTCTCCAACTCTCGGGACTTCCTGCACCACTTCGGCTGCCCTGTTGGCTCCCCCATGAACCCAGGGCAGCTGTGTGAGGTGTGGTAGGCCTGGGAGGCGAGCAGGTGGGTGGGCATGGGGGGGCATGTGTGCTTTAGGCTTTGGAGAGGGCTGGCCCCTCCATCACCACAAGTGAGAGCTAGTCCCAGTCCCCCCCCTCCCACCCCCAGCCACCACATCGTGCCTCTGCTTTGGGGGCGCCCCTGCCTCCTGCAGAGCTCCCACCATTCACTGTGACATCCCTCCTAGTCATCCTGCCTGGAGGAGGCCTGGGGAGGTGGGGATGGAAGGCAGTTCACCTCTGCTGGCCACGGGCCTGCTGTCCTCTGACCCCAAGGACCTGGGTGGGAGCCTCCACACTCAGTGCTCCTTCCAGCCCCACCTTGGGGTGGGAGAACCTCCTGGCCCAGCTCCTTATACTGCTGCTGTCAGTCCTGCTGCCCGACTACCCTGTGACAGACCAACCTGCCCAGCTCTCAGCCTTCACAAGGTGCCTACTGCCCCAGCAGCCTGGCTCCCAGGGAAGGGACAGTCTGTCCAGGGAGGAGCCACTACTTCCTGTGTCAGACGACCCCCTGGACAGTCCAAGAATGTAGCAAGAGCAGGGAGAGGGAGGGGAGAGTTTATTTTTGCAGAGAAGTGGGTGGGGCGGGAGTGCTCTTGGCCCTGTAGGACCCTGTGCCAATAAATAGCCGCTCCTCAGCCAGCTGTCTCTGCCTCTCTCCTGCTTCCGTCCCTTCCCTGAAATACCCACGGAGCACCTTTCCTGCGCGTCCTACCCTCGTCTAGCTCATCCCCTTCTCACTCCCCAGACACATGAGACTGACATCTGTTGAACTTTTTGCATTTTTATTTGTGAGGGATAGGTTACCAGACTCTAGGATGACAGCGTGTAGTTCCACGCCTCACCCACCACTAAAGTTCTGTCCTAAAGAAACCACCACCGTTTTCACAGTCTTAGAAACTGTTTGCTTGCTTCTGTTTTGTTTGTTTTTTTCAAGTTCATGTGTATCAGTTCTCTAGATTCCACAAATGAGTGAAACCACCTGGTAGTTTGTCTTTTTATCTTTATTTATTTATTTATTCTCTTTTGTTGGCCTTGTTGTTTTATTGTTGTAGTTATTATTGTTGTTATTGTTGTTGGATATGACAGAAAGAAATAGAGAGAGGAGGGGAAGACAGAGAGGGGAGAGAAAGATAGACACCTGCAGACCTGTTTTACCACTGAAGCCCCTGCAGGTGGGGAGCCAGAGACTCGAACCGGGATACTTATGCTGGTCCTTGTGCTTTGCGCCACCTGTGTTTAACCCGCTGCGCTACTGCCTGACTCTCGATAGTTGTCTTTTATCTCTTTACTTATTTCACTAAGCATAATCACCTCTAGTTCCATCCATTTTGCCCCAAAAGACACAATATCATCATCTTTTGATTGCAGAGTAGTATTCCATGGAATATAGATCCCATAACTTTTTTTTCCTCCAGGGTTATTGTTGAGGCTTGGTGCCTGCACCACGAATCCACTGCTCCTGGAGGCTATTTCCTCCCCCCCCCTTTTTTTAAATTGTTGTTGTGGTTATTATTGTTGTCATTGATGTAATTTTTGTTAGATAGGACAGAGAGAAATGGAGACAGGAGGGGAGACAGGGAGGGGAGGGGGAGAAAAGATATACACCTGCAGACCTGCTTCACCGTTCGTGAAGCGACCCCTCTGCAGGTGGGGAGCCGGGGGCTCGAACTGGGATCCTTACGCCAGTCCTTGTGCTTTGCACCATGTGCACTGCGCTACCGCCCAGCCCCCTATATCCCATAACTTTAAAATATATATATTTTATTTATTAATGAGAAAGATAGAAGGAGAGAGAAAGAACCAGACATTATTCTAGCACATGTGCTGCCGGGTATTGAACTCAGGACTTCATGCTTGAAAGTCCAATGCTTTATCCACCGCACTCCCTCCTGGACCATACTATCCCATAATTTCTTTAGCCAGTAATGTCTTGATAGACATTTAGGCTGCTTCCTCTCTTTGGCTATTGTGAATAGTGCTGCTATGAACATAGATGTGCATATGTCTCTTGGAATTTAAGACTGAGATCTAAAGTCCCAGCCGGCTTTGCCATGTGCATGACCCAAGTTTGAGCCCAGCTATCATCACATTGAAGGAAGCTTTAATGCTGTGGTCTCTCTCTCTCTCTCTCTGCCTCTACCCTCCCTCTTGGTTTCTGTCTAAAAGAAAGAAAGAAACCACAGGAGCAGGCAGTGAGACAAACTGGAGGGTGATGGTATGAAGCAGAGAGAGCACACCCTCTGCCTGCTGGTGGCCATACTGTGTCACCGGCTGTCCTGCAGCTGGGAGACTGTCACTGCCTGCCACTGGCACTGGCAGCCAGGCCTAGCACCGACTCTGGCCAGGCTCTGAGTGCAGGGTGGGTGTTCCTTACCCTGCAGTGAAGGGAGGGCCTGGCTGAGGTAGCATACCCCCCACCCAGGAGCTCAGGGTCCCCACACTGCATGTCACTGAGAAACTGTGCGTCACCCCAAGGTCTCAAAGGCCACCATCCCCAAGCCTCGCTCACTGCCTGCATACACCTTTGAGGTCTCATGGGGCAGGGAGCCTGTGGGCTGGGCCTCTTCTCTCCAGAAGGGGATGGAGGTGGGCCTTGTATTGGTATTCCACACAGCTCTGCTGGGTGCTGTTCTTCTATATCCACACATCCATTTACACATCTGCAGACTTATTATTATTATTATTATTAGTAATTTATCGACTGATTGATGAGAGAGGGTGAGAGAACCAGAACTCGCTCTGGTACCTGTGATGCTAGGCATTGGACGCAGAACCTTGCATTTTATACAAGTGCTTTATCCACAGTGCCGCCTCCTAGGCCACAGATTGATCTTTTTGTGTGTGATTGCCAGTGATGTGTACATGCTATTGATACATTAATGGGTAGGATAGTTCATTCCCCGAGAGGACACTTCTTTTTAAAAAATTTTTTTTTTAATTTTATTTATAAAAAAGAAACACTGACAAAAACGATAGGATAAGAGGGGTACAACTCCACACACTTCCCACCACCGGAACTCTGTATCCCATCCCCTCCCCTGATAGCTTTCCTATTCTTTAATCCTCTGGGAGTATGGACACAGGGTCATTATGGGGTGCAGAAGGTGGAAGGTCTGGCTTCTGTGATTGCTTCCCCGCTGAACATGGGCATTGACAGGTCGATCCATACTCCCAGCCTCTCTGTCTTTCGCTAGTGAGTCAGGGCTCTGGGGAAGCGGAGCTCCAGGACACATTGGTGGGGTCATCTGCCCAGGGAAGTACAGTTGGCATCATGGTAGCATCTGGAACCTGGTGGCTGAAAGAAGAGTTAACATGTAAAGCCAAATAAATTGTTGTTGACTAAGGATACTTCTTATTGACACTCAGCTTCCTGAGCTCATCATAGCGCTCATGTTTGTTTGTTTAAGCTATAGAGTTTTTTATTTTTTATGTATTTATTTACTGAATAAAGAAGAGCAATGAAAGTTGGGCGGTAGCACAGTGGGTTAAGCCCACGTGGCACAAAGCCCAAGAACCAGCATAAGGATCCTGATTCTTTTTAATCTTTATTTTAATGACAGAAAACGATACACACACACACACACACACACACACACACACACACACACACACACCAGAACACTGTTCATCTCTGGCATATGGTTGGTGCCCAGGACTGAACCAGGGACCTGCAAACCACAGACACAAAAGTCTTTTGCAGAGGGGCCAGGCAGTGGTGCACCTGGTTGAGCACACACACAACAGTGCACAAGGACCGAGGTTCGAGCCTCCAATCCCCACCTGCAGGAGGAAGCTTCATGAATAGTAAAGCAGTGCTGCAGGTATCTCTCTTTCTCCCCTATCTCGCCCTTCCCTCTAAACTTCTCTACATCTAACCAAAAATAAATAAATGTATAAAATATATATTTAAGAAAAAATAAAGTCTCCATCTTACAATCTTGTTAATCATTATTAAATCACTAATAAAAATTAAAAACAGAACCATTATGCTGTCACCTTGGCTCAGCAATCTTATTGATTTGAAGTGTTTCAAAATCACAAGTTTAAGGGCCAGTGAAATAGCTCACTTGGCTAGTGCTCTGCTCTGTCATGTGCTCAACCCAGGTTTGAGTCTGGTCCCCACTGCACTGATGAAAGCTTTGGTGTGTGGGCTCTCTCTGTCTCTCTCTCTCTCTCTCTCTCTCTGTGTGTGTCTCTGTCTCTCTCTCTGCCTCTCTGCTTTGCTGTCTCAAAGGAAAGAAGGAAGGAAAGAAGGGAGGGAAAGAAAGAAAGAAAGAAAGAAGGAGAGAGAGAATGCGAGAGGGATCCAGGTGGTGGCACACCTGGTTAAGCACACACATTACAGTGCACAGGGTCCCAGGTTCAAGCCCATGGTCCCCACCTGCAGGGGGAAGGAAGGCTTCAAGAGTGGTGAAGCAGGGCTGCAGGTGTCTCTCTGCCCCTCTCCCTATCTTCCCCATCCCTCTCAATTTCTCTCTGTCTCTATTGAATAATAAATAAATAAATAACTTTTTTTTTAAAAAAAAGGAAAATTTCCATAGCTTTGTTTTAAGAGAGAACAAGAAAGAAAAGAACCAGCTGAGGGCTGGGAGCACACAGGGTTTTCTCTGCTGCCCACAGATGGTACTATGTGGATGGGCTTCCTAACCTGCCTCAGCCTGGCTACCTCCATAGAACAGGCAAACATGAATCTCCTCTGGCTGTGAGGTGAAGGAAATAAGACCAGAATATAAAGTGCATAAAGAGTGTGTCCTTGGTGCCTGGCAACTGCAGAGGAGGCAGCTGTTACTTTCCAGCTTCCTGGCATCTAAGGCTGAGGTAAACATTCGTGCCCCCTGCTTCCCATGGCTAAGCACTCCAGCCCCATCAGCCTCTCTAGCCAAAGGCAAACATCCAGCATGTGTTTTCAGGTCCCATGACAACACTGATGTCTCGCCTAAAGTTTCCTCTGTCAGACTCCCACCTCCCCAGAAGCACGTCTTCCGACCATTTGGCCAAACTCCCAGAACTGTGGCCAAATTGCTCCCAAGCAGGGTCAGGCCCTCAGCTGCTGCTTTCTTCCACTTTCCTTAAAATTGCATCCGGAGATCAGGTCCACACCTGCAGGGGACAAGTAGCGGTGCGGTGCGGTGCTGCAGGTGTCTCTGTCTATCCTGCCACCTCTCTGTCCCCAGCTTCCAGAGCACTCTTTTAAAAATAGTTTTGTTTCTTTTATCACTCTATGGGGGGGGGGTTTAGTGGTTTACAGAACAGTAGTTGAAACAGGAGTACAGTCTCTCCTCTCCCTGTGATTGGTGTCTGCAAAATACTCTCACCCCTAACATAGGTCCTTTCCCATCATCACACATAGGGACCTCAAAGCCCTCCCACCCCCACTGCCCTCCCTGCCCTCTTTCCCAAGAGTCCTTTGCTTTGGTGCCTTTAAAAATTATTTTTATATATTTATTTTTCAAATTCTTTTAAAATGTTTTTATTCATTTTTATTTACTTATTTGTATTTGATAGAGACAGAGGGGGGGCCAGGTTATGGTGCACCGGGTTAAGCACACGTAGTATGAAGCCCAAGGAACAGCACAAAGATCCCAGTTCGAGCCCCCAGCATCCCACCTGCTGGTGTGTGTGGGGGGATTCTTTCACAAGTGATGAAGCAGATCTGCAAGTTCAAGCCCACCACCTGGATCCCTCTCACATTCTCTCTCTCCTTCTTTCTTTCCCCGGCAATAACCCTGGAGGAAAAAAAAAAAACCCTGCAGACCTGCTTCACCACTTGTGAAGCGACTCCCCTACAGGTGGGGAACCAACCGAGGGGCTGGAACCTCGGTCCTTATGCCGGTCCTTACACTTTGGACCATGTGCGCTTAACCCACTGCGCTACCGCCCAACTCCCAGATCTAGTGTTTTATTTATTTATTATACCAGATTTTATTTTATTTATTTATTATACCAGATCATGGCTCTGGCTGGGTGTTGAACCTTGGACCTCAGAGCTTCTGGCATAAACTTCCTTTTTGTGTGTGTTTTTTGTTGCCCTTGTTATTTTATTGTTGTAGTTGTTATTGATGGATAGGACAGAGAGAAATGGAGAGAGGAAGGGAAGACAGAGAGAAAGACAGACACCTGCAGACCTGCTTCATCACCTGTGAAGTGACCTCCCTGAGGTGGAGAGCTGGGGGCTCGAACTGGGATCCTTACATGGGTCCTTGTGCTTTGTGCCACGTGCGCTTAACCCACTGCGCTACCGCCCGACTCCCTTGGCATAAACTTCTTTTGCATAAAGTTATGCTACCTTCCCACCCAATCAGTCACGGGTGTTTTTTTGTTTATTTTGTTTTTAAGATAGACAAAAAGGGAGGGGGAAAGAGAGAACCACCACAACACTGATGCTTCCTTCAACATGGTAGGGACCAGGCTTGAATCTGGGTTACTCCGTAACACAGCAGAGCACTATCCAAGTAGACTATTTTGCTGGTCCCAAGTCAGTCTTAGTTTTTTACCTTGAGTTGGGTTGCTTACAGAGTTAGGTTTTTTTTTTTCTTTTTTTTTTTTTAAGATTTTATTTATTAATTAATGAGAAAAGTAGGAGAAGAGAGAGAAAGAACCAGACATCACTCTGGTACATGTGCACCAAGGACTGAACTTGGGACTTCCTGCTTGGGAGTCAATGCTTTATCCAGTGCGCCACCTCCTGGACCACTCTTTGGTTTTTGTTTGTTTTTTGTCTTTATTTACTTATTGGATAGAGACAACCAGAAAGAGGGAAGGGGGTGGTAGGAAGAGAGAGAGACAGAGAGACACCTGCAGCCCTGCTTCACCACTCACAAAGCTTTCCCCTTGCAGGTGGGGACCAGGGGCTTGAACCTGGGTCCTTGAGCACTGTAACATGTACGCGCCACCACCTGGCCTCGACCACTGTTTTTTTAGACGGAAAATTTGAGAGGAACAGGGGGAGATGTGGTGAGAAGAACACCAGCAACACAGATTCATGGCTTGTGAAGCACCCATATTGTAGTTGGGGTCAATTCTTACTCTTTTGTTTTCCCAAAAGGTGCTTGATTGCCCCTTCTTCTAAAAATGCCTCTCATGCTCCACCCAAGCATGTATCTTTTACCTAAATATGCTAAAAAAATCTTCAGGTGTACTGGTGGATTCTTCCCATGGGGACACAGAGAACCCTCCAAGATAGCTTGATTATTGACACTAACACCAGGTTAATAATCCACAGTGTGTGGGGGTGGGGGGGAGGCTACACTAATGGATTACACAGGCTATCAATGTTTTGAATTTCAAGTCTTTTTTGAAGTCCCACCTCAGAATCTATCAGTGTCTCTTCAGGTACAATTTTAGATTGTTGTAAAAAAAAAGTAAGATAAATGAGGGGCCAGAAGGTGGCACAGCCAGTTGAGTGCACAGCAAGCACCAGGTTCAAGCCCTAGGTTTCCACCCCCAGACGGAAGCTTCATGAGTGGTGAAGCAGTGCTGCAGGTGTCTGTCTCCTCTGTATCCACCTTGCTCTCAATTTCAGGGTATCCAGTAAATAGGTAAATAAAAATTTTAATAAAATAAATTACATATATATATACACACACATTTCTTTTATTTTATTTAATTTTCATTGGATAGTGTTCTGCATATTTGAGATTACTGTGTACATATTAGTGGAAATAAGGCAGTTACTATTTATCTTTTTAAATTTTTATTTTACTTTTATTTATTTATTATTGGGTAGAGACAGAGAGAAATTGAGAGGGGAGGTAGAGGTACAGAGAGGTAGAGAAACAGAGAGACACCTGCAGCCTTACTTCACCACTTGTGAAGCTTTTCCCCTGCAGGTGGGGACCAGGGGTTTGAACCTGGGTCTTTGCGCACTGTAATGTGTGCGCTTAAACAGGTGCGCCACCGCCTGGCCCCTACACACACGTTTCTTTACTGTTTTTATGTATCTTTTACTTTTTGTTTTCCCAAAGCACTGCCCAGTTCTGGCTTCTGGTGTGCCCGGGTATTGAACCTGGGACCTTTGATATCAAAGGCATGAAATTCTTTTTGCATAACCATTATGCTGTCTCCACACCTCTGATCTATATTTCTATGAGGAAATCTGTGTTCGGTCACTTGACTCGGAGTCTGCTCAACTCACAGAACCAGAACACCCGAATCCCACAACGTAATCTAGAGGGGTTCAGCTAACACGTGGTCGAGTCAGGTGGCGTGGGAGCCTGGGAATTGTAGTCTTGGCACGACTTCCGGGAGGCGGGACCCCCCACACCCCCACCCCACCCCCGACAGCGGTGTTTCCGGTCCTTGGCAGCTCTATGAGGGGCGGAGCTTGGCCCCTGGCGCCAAGGCACCTGGGAAACGGGGTGGTGCGAGCGGTGCGCGCGCAGCCGGCCGGCAGTGGCGGCGGCGATGGAGGAAGGCGGCAGGGACAAGGCTCCGGTGCAGCCCCAGCAGTCCCCCGCCACGGCCCCTGGCGGAGCGGACGAGAAGCCGGGTGGCAAGGAGCGGCGCGATGCCGGGGACAAGGACAAGGAGCAGGAGCTGGTAAGGCTTAGGCTCGGGGACCAGCGGCACAGGCCGCGGGCTGAGTCACGGCTGCCCCGCAGGCCTCAGGCTCGACTTCCAACGGCCCCACCGAGCGGGGAGCCGGCGGATGGGGCCCCCGGGGGTGCCGGCACCCGCCTCTCCGCCCTCGCCCCTCCGATCCGTGCTGTCACCTCCGCGGCCCGCGCAGGTGACTGTCACCCGCCCGCCGCCCCCGCCCCTTCCCCTCGTGGCTCCCCCGCAGGAGGCAGGTCCCCCGACACCGGCCCCGGGTGCCTGGGAGGAGGGTGCGCCGAGCCTTCCCGCCTCTCATGCTCTCTTCCCTCAACCCTCCAGTCCGAGGAGGACAAGCAGCTTCAGGAGGAACTGGAGATGCTCGTGGAACGACTGGGGGTGAGTCATGCCACTGTGAACGCCGGGCGCACGTTCGGATCTCCCCCACCTTGTTTGCTTTGCTCCGCTTTGGGGGTGACAGCTCTTCGGGGGTACACGTACCTACGGGGAGAGGAGGGACTGTAAGTTAGGGCCCGTGTTAGGGGCTGATGGTGGGAGAAGAGAGTTGCAAAGGCGGCGTTGGCACCCTTCACCGGGCTGATTTGTTCCTGTGCCAGGCAGTGTGCGGGGAGAGGGGGAATCGCCACGAGGGGCAGTTCCTTCCCAGGGCAAGTTGGTAGGCGCCTGAGTGATGTGACTTGAGGAATCTGACTCCTGGGCCTCTGGGCTCCACTGCCCACCAGGAGAAGGACACGTCCCTGTACCGACCGGCCTTGGAGGAGCTGCGGCGGCAGATTCGCTCTTCTACGACTTCCATGACTTCAGTGCCCAAGCCCCTCAAATTTCTGCGTCCACACTACGGCAAGCTGAAGGAAATCTATGAGAATATGGCCCCTGGAGAAAATAAGGTAAAAACTATCTCAGGAGCTTCAGGGAGTGGGGTGGGGCGGGGTGGGGGTAACTTTAAGAGTTCCTTTTCATCCAGATCCTGGGGCTTATGGTGAGTCAGAAGAAGCCCCGTGGACCTTGCTGAGCTATCGGGCTCTGAACACACTGTCAGTTGTGTACCCTGAATGTTGGGATTTGTTATCCTGACCTATTTATGCTTGTCAGAGACATCTGAGCCCCGCTGCACTGCTTCATCTATTGTGATGCTCCTGATTTGTGTTTATGCAGTGCTAGAGTCTCATGCATGTGGGACATGGCAATTTGCAGCTAAGTCACATCTCATGTCACTGCCCTGACCTATTGTGTTTATTAATTTTGGATAGAGATAAAGATGTGTGTGTGTGTGTGTGTGTGTAGACCAATAGTACTGTTGTACTGTTCATGAAGCTCTTTCCCTTGACCCTACACACACACAAACACAGGTAGCGACCAGGGACTTGAACCCAGGTCCTACACACTAACATAATCTACTCTATTAGGTATGCCACTGCCTCTCTACCCCCCCATTAAGTTTTTTTCTTTTTATTTTTTTTATAGCTACCAGGGTTATTGCTGAGCCACAGTTCCACTGCTCCTGATGGCATCTTTTTCTTTGCATTTTTATTTTATTGGATAGAACAAAGAGGAATTAAGAGAGGATGGGGTAGGTAGAGAGGAAGAAAGAAAGACGTGCAGACCTGCTTCATAGTTCATGAGGTATCCCCCTTGCAGGTGAGGAGCAGGGCCTTGAACCTGGGTCTTTGTGCATGGCAACATGTGCACTTACTGGGGTGTGTCACTGCCTGGCCCCTATTCTAATCTTTTCTGTCAGAGCACCGCTCAGCTCTGGCTTATGGTGGGACAGGAATGAATTTGTGACCATAGAGCCTCAGGCCTGAAAATCTTTTGGCAGCAGCGTCTCTATGCAGCCTCTTCCACCCCAGAAAGGTTTGTTTCTATTCAGCACTGAGAAAGAGAAAGAACCAGAGCATCACTGTGTGCGTGATGCTGGCTCTCAAACTCTGGACTGCATTCTTTTTATTTATGTATTTATTTATTTTCCCTTTTGTCGCTGTTGTTTTTCTTATTGTTGATGTCGTCCTTGGATAGGACAGAGAGAAATGGAGAGAGGAGGGAAAGACAAAGAGGAGAGAAAGATAGACACCTGCAGACCTGCTTCACTACCTGTGAAGCGACTCCCCTGCAGGTGGGGAGCTGGGGGCTCGAACCAGGATCCTTGAGCACAGGTCCTTGCGCTTTGCACCACCTGTGTTAACCTGCTGCGCTACTGCCCAACCCCCAAATAAGTAGTTCTTAAGAAATGCAATTTATGGGAAACTGGGGAATGTTATGCATGTACAAACTATTGTATTTACTGTTGAATGTAAAACATTAATTCCCCAATAAAGAAATAAATTAAAAAAAAAAAAGAAATGTAATTTATGAACCAGGCAATAGTGTACCTGGTTAAGCGCACACATTACAATGTGCAAGGACCACGCTCAAGCCTGTGGTCCCCACCTGCAGGAGGAAAACTTCATGAATGGTGAAGCAGGGCTGTAGGTGTCTCTCTGCTTCTTCCCCCCCCCCCTTCTCAATTTCTCATAGTCTCTATCCAATAATAAATAAATAAAAGTTTTTTTTTTATATAAAGAATGCAATTTAGGGTGTTCATCTTTCTTCCTGCTTCCTTTGTTCTCACCATTAGCTGTATTGGTTGAGAGAGAGACCACAGCTTTCTGGCACAGAGACTGGTGTAGAGCTAAAACTTAATTTGACAAGGGTTTTGATTTTTTTTTTTTTTTTTTGCCTCCAGGGTTATCACTGGGGCTCAGTGCCTGCACTATAAATCTACTGCTCCTGGAGGTTCCCTCCACCCCTTTTGTTGCCGTTTTATTGCTGTTGTGGCTATTGTTGTTGACGTTGCTGTTGGATAGAACAGAGAAGAGGGAAAGATGGGGAGAGAAAAACACTTGCAGACCTACTTCACCACCTGTGAAGCGACCCCGGGTGGGGAGCCAGGGGCTCCAACTGGGAACCTTACACTGGTCCTTGCACTTTGCACCACGTGCGCTTAACCCGCTGTGCTATCGCCCCACCCCTGGGTTTTGATTTTGTAGTGTCACTCTCTTACTATGGGTTTGGCTTCAAAGAGCTGGTTTCTTTACAGCGTTTTGCTGCTGACATCATCTCTGTGTTGGCTATGACCATGAGCGGGGAGCGCGAGTGCCTCAAGTACCGGCTAGTTGGCTCCCAGGAGGAACTGGCATCGTGGGGTCATGAATATGTAAGGTAAGGCCTTTTCCTCTTGGGAACCTGAAAGGGGAGTGTGTAAGTAACAGTTCTGAGTTCTCTGTTTTATTTTGTTTTATTTGTGAGAGAGAACTAGAATATCAGTCAGTGGCATATGCAGTGCTGGGCTGGGGGGTTGAACTTGGATTCTCATGGTTGGGAGAATCATGGCTTTATCCACTGCACATCTCCCAGGCTGCCTGGGTTCTGTCTTGGAGGGTTCGAATGTGCTAGTATGTCGAGTTTCCCAGATACTGAGTCCCCTGGCTCACAGGAGCTGCTGCTTGTGAACGTGTGCCTGCCTCCTTAACGGTCTGGGTCCGTCCACAGGCACTTGGCCGGAGAAGTGGCGAAGGAGTGGCAAGAGCTGGACGACGCAGAGAAGACACAGCGGGAGTCGCTGCTGACCCTGGTGAAGGAGATTGTCCCCTACAACATGGCCCACAACGCAGAGCACGAGGCTTGTGACCTGCTGATGGAAATCGAGCAGGTGGATATGCTGGAGAAGGACATCGATGAGAATGCTTATGCAAAGGTCTGCCTCTATCTCACCAGGTGCGTGAGTGTGTGAGGCACGGCATCGGGCCTCCCCTTCCCAGCACTCCTCTAGTCTCAGTGCATCTGCTTTCAGGATAGCACCAGGCTCTGGGTACTCTGCTGGTATCCGTGAGCTTCTTGAGGACAGAGTAACCTGCCTCTTATAGGCCCAGCAACTACTCTAGATTGCCTCTTACGTAGTGTCTATCTGTGCCAGACTGTCTGCTCTCAGGTCATACACCATTTTGCCTGTTAGTAGACCATACTTATTTTGGATGAATATGTTAAACAGCATAAGTGAGGGCCGGGTGGTGGTACACCAGGTTGAGCGCACACATTGCCAGGTGTAATGACCCATGTTCAAATATCAAGCCCCCCACCAGCAAGTTGGAACTTCACAAGCAGTGAAGTAATGCTGTAGGTGTCTCTCTTTGTCTCTCTCCCTCCTGAATTTCTCTCTATCTGACCAAGATAATAAAATTAGAATTAAAGGGCAGCATAAATGGGTGTCTGAAATATTTTTTTGAGAAAAATAGGAGAGAAAGAAGCAGACATCTAATACATGTGCTGCCAGGGATTGAACTGAGGGCCTCATGCTTGAGAGTCTGAGGCTTTATCCACTGTGCCACCTCTGGACACTGTCTGAAACTTTAATTTCAACCAGCACTTTTTAATTTTTACTTCTGTAGCTGTGTGAATTACGTGCCTGAGCCTGAAAACTCTGCCCTACTGCGTTGTGCCTTGGGTGTGTTCCGGAAGTTTAGCCGCTTCCCTGAAGCTCTGAGATTGGCATTGATGCTCAATGACATGGAGCTGGTAGAAGACATCTTCACCTCCTGCAAGGATGTGTATGTAGGGCAGCAGTTGGGTGAAGAAGCCATCAGGTTATGGCTGGGATGTTCGCATGAAGAACCTGTCGGTCCTAGTGAGGACACCAGGGCCATTTCTGTGCCCTTAGTGGGCCCGGGCTGAGGGACATGATGGCTGTCTTCCACAGGGTAGTACAGAAGCAGATGGCGTTCATGCTGGGCCGGCACGGGGTGTTTCTGGAGCTCAGTGAAGATGTGGAGGAGTATGAGGACCTGACAGAGATCATGTCCAACGTGCAGCTCAACAGCAACTTCCTGGCCTTGGCTCGGGAGGTGAGGCTCTGCCTTTGCCATCGAGATTTGGGGTTGTGGTTTTCGCTGGCTTGCATCCCCTCCCTGACTAGACTGTCCTTGGTAGAGTTGCCACCCACTGGGGTAGCGGAAGGGCCAGCTAGGGGAGGACTGGGGAAGGAGTTGTGACCCTCTGACTTCTCTCCAGCTGGACATCATGGAGCCCAAGGTGCCTGACGACATCTACAAAACCCACCTAGAGAACAACAGTGAGTGGGGGCGGAGGGCCCAGCACGTTTATCCTGATTAGCTCAGTACACCTCTCGGTTGCCATTGGGGACAGAGAGGATCCTAAGGAGCCAGCTGAGACCCAGCTGCCATGCTGTGCTCCTTTTGCCCCACTATTTATTTATTACTACGTTATTTCTTTTCTTCCCATCTCCAGGCAGGCATTTGCAGATAAAGTGGCACAGAGGAGAGAGAGGGAGAGAAACCACAGTGCCAGTGTTCCCTTCTGTGTGGTGGGGGCTCGGTGTGACCCTGGGTTGTGTATGTGGCAAAGCAGTGTGCTGTCCAAGTGAGCTATTTAGCTGACCCCTTTGCCCCTTAAACAGACTTCCTTCTCTTGCCTCACCCTCCTGTGCAGGGTTTGGGGGCAGTGGCTCTCAGGTGGACTCTGCCCGCATGAACCTGGCCTCCTCTTTTGTGAACGGTTTCGTGAATGCGGCCTTTGGCCAGGATAAGCTGTTGACGGACGACGGCAACAAGTGGCTTTACAAGAACAAAGACCACGGTAATAGTTCAGTTCCTGCACTGACTCTGTGTTTGGGTCACTCTTGTCCTTGGCTCACATGTTCCCTGCCCAAGGGTCCTAGTATAGTTTTTCAGAGCTCTCTTTGGCAGCATCCTTGGGGTGGGCATTGGGAGATGGACAGCGTCTTCCTTGCTGCAGGAATGCTGAGTGCAGCTGCGTCCCTCGGCATGATTCTGCTGTGGGATGTGGATGGCGGCCTGACCCAGATTGACAAGTACCTGTACTCTTCTGAGGACTACATCAAGGTTGGTGTGGACGCAGCCACTGAGAGGACAGTCCACTCCTGTGTTCTAGTGCCTACAGCCTCCCCCCTCCCACTGGTACCCATGCTGCCATGTGGGCTGAGGAGGTTAAAGAAGCCTGAGTGAAGAACCCCTTTGTGTTTTGCAGTCAGGAGCGCTCCTGGCTTGTGGCATCGTGAACTCTGGGGTCCGGAACGAGTGCGACCCTGCCTTGGCACTGCTTTCAGACTACGTTCTTCACAACAGCAACACTATGAGGCTTGGGGCCATCTTTGGGTAAAACTCTTTCTCCTTGGTCTGCAAACTCTGGGAAAATGAGAACTGGGCCCTGTTCACTTTTTTGTGTTGCCACAGGTTGGCCACCATGCCCATTGAGTATTCGGTTCTTGGTGACTGTTGTTTCTTGCCACCAGGATTGTCCCTGGGCTCAATCGCTTGTACAGAGTCTGCTGCTCCAGGCAGCCATGTTTTCTGTCTAAATCCCCACCTCCATTTATGTGGTAGAATATAGAGAGATTGAGGGGGCAGAGAGAGGGACATCTGCAGTCCTGCTTCACTGCTTGTGAAGCTTCCACCCCTGTAGGTGGGGACTGGGGGGCTTGAGCTCAGGTCCTTGTGCGTGGTAAGGTATGTGCTCAACAGGTACGCCAGAGCCTGCTTCCTCAGCCCCCCCCCCCTTTTTTTAACCCTTGCCCTGTCCTCTTTGGATGTGTGTTGAGGACTATCTCTTGGCTGTTCCAGACTAGGCTTGGCCTATGCTGGCTCGAATCGTGAAGACGTCCTGACACTGCTGTTGCCTGTGATGGGAGACTCCAAGTCTAGCATGGAGGTGATCTGAGGCTGTGGGCAAGTGTGTGTGCTGGGGGGGGGGGGGGGGAGGTGTTCCAAGTCCTGCTACTCCTTAATAAATAGTGGAGAAAAAAAGGGTTATGTGTAGAGTGGGGGAGGTGTGTTACTTCCTTGCAATTCCTTGGTGCTTGCATTATAACATCAACATTAGGGCAGGTGGCGGGCGATACATCTGGTTGAGTGCACATGATACAGTGCGCAAGGACCTAGGCTCAGGCCGCTGGTCTTCACTTGCAGGAGAAGCATCACATGTGGTGAAGCAGTGCTGCAGGTGTCTTATCTTCCTTTCCTTCTCAGTTTCTCTCTGTCCTAATAAAATAGTTGAAAAATTATAAAAACAAATAAAATTTATCAATTATTAAAAAATTTAAGTATTTCCTAGCATGGTGAGGAAGGGTACCTTAGAGCAGACTGTAGGAATTATCTTAAGATTAGATTACCATGCTCAAGGACCCAGGTTCCAGCCCCAGCTCCCCACCTACAAGGAGGAAGCTTTGTGAGCAGTAAAGCAGGTATGCAGGTATTTATCTTTCTTTCTCCCTCTATCTCCCTTCCCCTCTCAATTTCTTTCTGTCCTATCAAAGAAAAAAAAAAGCCACTGAGAGTAGCGGATTCTTAGTGCTGGCACTGAGCACCAACAATATCCCTGGCGGCAAAAAAAAAAAAATTTGAATAGCTTTCTATGTATAAAACTAAGTTTCCTGTTGCTAGGTGGCAGGTGTGACTGCTCTTGCCTGCGGAATGATAGCAGTGGGGTCCTGCAATGGAGATGTCACTTCTACCATCCTTCAGACCATCATGGAGAAGTCAGAGACTGAGCTCAAGGATACCTATGCCCGTTGGCTTCCTCTCGGACTGGGCCTCAACCACTTAGGCAAGGGGACAGCAGTCTCTGTGGGCAGTGGGCTGGCAGTGGCCAGCGGGGAAGGCTGCCAGTCCACACTGGGTGGAAGCCGTATCCTCTGACCCCTGCATCTGTCCTGTAGGGAAGGGCGAGGCTATCGAGGCAATCCTGGCTGCACTGGAGGTGGTGTCAGAGCCCTTCCGCAGTTTTGCCAACACTCTAGTGGATGTCTGTGCCTATGCAGGTCTGTATCTTTGCCACTTTGTTTTCATTGACACATTTTCCCTCAGAGAGCGGGCAGATCTCCACTCTGGTGTATGTGGTGCTGGGAATTGATCTGGGACCTCAGGCTCTCTTGCTGCCCCCCCACCCCCCCCCCCATTGTTCCTTAGTTTTGTCTGCTTCAGCTCCAGTAGCTTCTTTGGCCTAAGGCCTTCTGCCGTGACCTTTACCCCCCCACCACCACCACAGGTTCTGGGAATGTCCTGAAGGTACAGCAGCTGCTCCACATCTGTAGTGAACACTTTGACTCCAAGGAAAAGGAAGAAGACAAAGACAAGAAGGAGAAGAAGGACAAGGACAAGAAGGAGGCTCCCGCTGACATGGGAGCACATCAGGTCCCTTGGGCAGCCGGGTGCACTTAGGGGTCTCTGGGAACAGTTGTGTTGGTAAGAGGCAGGATTTGTTCCCCTCTGTGCCCCTTGGGGCATTGCTGTGTGTTGAGTTAGCACGAGGCCGGCCTCTGTACCTGAGGGATGGGGTGTTTCCTGCTGGGCAGCGTTTTTTCCTTAGACCTCATGTCCAGATGAGTTTCTGGCCCACTGCACTTACCACCGCTGCCTGTCCCGTTGCAGGGAGTGGCTGTGCTGGGAATCGCTCTCATTGCCATGGGAGAGGAGATTGGCGCAGAGATGGCACTACGGACCTTTGGCCACTTGGTGAGCACTGTGTGGTAAAGATGGGGAAATGGGGAGTCGGGCGGTAACGCAGCGGGTTAAGCGCAGGTGGCACTAAGCACAAGGACCAGCGGAAGGATCCTGGTTCAATCCCCCGGCTCCCCACCTGCAGGGGAGTCACTTCACAGGTGGTGAAGCAGGTCTGCAGGTGTCTGTCTTTCTCTCCCCCTCTCTGTCTTCCCCTCCTCTCTCCATTTCTCTTTCCTATCCAACAACGACATCAATAATAACTACAACAACAAGGGCAACAAAATAAATAAATAAATAAATAGATAAATAGATTCTGGTTCGAGCCCCCGGCTCCCCACCTGCAGGGGAGTCGCTTCACAGGCGGTGAAGCAGGTCTGCAGGTGTCTGTAAAAAAAAAAAAATATGGGGAAATGCTGGTTTTGGTGCCTGGATTCTCCCCCGAGATGCTCCTAGTAGAAAGTCTCTGTGGATAAATGGTCTATTATGTTCTGTGCACTGCTCCTTTCTATCAGTGTATTACTTATCAGTGGCAATGAGGGAGGAAAAGAGAGCCAGAGTATCCCTCGGGTACGTGTGATGCCAGGAATTGGACTTAGAACCTCATGCTCGAGAGCACGACTACCCCACCAACTGCCCCCTGGGCTGCTCATTTCGATGAAGGGACACTTGTTCTCACTGCCACCTGTGAACCTCGTACTTCCTTTCACCATCAGCTGAGGTATGGAGAGCCGACTCTCCGACGGGCTGTGCCTTTAGCGTTGGCCCTGATCTCTGTGTCAAACCCTCGGCTCAACATCTTGGATACTCTGAGCAAGTTCTCTCATGACGCTGATCCCGAAGTCTCCTATAACTCCATCTTCGCCATGGGCATGGTAGGCAGTGGTAAGTATGAGTCAGGAAGGGACTGTAAGCAGCTCAGGGGAGTTTTGAGGCCCCTTCCCCAAACCTGTGGTGTTTCACATTTTCAGGTACCAACAATGCCCGTCTGGCTGCAATGCTGCGCCAGTTGGCCCAGTATCATGCCAAGGACCCTAACAACCTTTTCATGGTGCGCTTGGCACAGGTACAGAATAAAGTCCTCCCCAGAGAGGGGGCCACGGGAAGTGTCTGGTGATGGAAGGGAGACTTAGAGACAGGCAGGAGGTTTTGAGTTCAGCCTAGAGGGTGGGTGTGAACAAGACGGGATGTCCACTTGGGTGAGATGATCCTTCTCACCCATGGGAGTCTCATGGCTGCACCTGTCTTCCATAGGGCCTGACACACTTAGGGAAGGGCACACTCACCCTGTGTCCCTACCACAGTGACCGGCAGCTCATGAGTCAGGTGGCTGTGGCTGGGCTGCTCACCGTGCTCGTGTCTTTCCTGGATGTCCGCAACAGTGAGTTTCTTCAGAACCCTTGGCAGCACATGGTCTCTGTCTGTCCCTGCAGGGCTACCTCATAAGCTAGGAATAAGACTCTTAAGTCACACCCATACAACTCCGGGCTGAGTTCTGTCGCTCTGATAGGCTTGATGGGGGCATCTCTGGTGTATAGTGTGGAAAGTGACGGGGAGGAGTGTTTAACTGAAGGGCTGGTTAGGGTGAGGACTGGACTGGGTTCCAAGGCTTAGCGCAGGCCCACTCTGACACCTCTGCTCTCCCCTCAGTCATCCTAGGCAAGTCACACTATGTACTGTATGGCCTGGTGGCCGCCATGCAGCCCCGCATGCTGGTAACTTTTGATGAGGAGCTGCGGCCGTTGCCAGTGTCTGTTCGTGTGGGCCAGGTGAGCTGTTGGGCAGAGGCGTAGGAGGGCTCAGGCTGGACATCGATTGGCCTGGAGAATCTGGCACAGGCGTGTGTCTGTACACCTGTCCAGAGCACCTTCATCTCTTTTTGACCCTGCAGGCGGTGGATGTGGTGGGCCAGGCCGGTAAGCCCAAGACCATCACCGGCTTCCAGACACACACAACCCCAGTGTTGTTGGCCCATGGGGAACGGGCAGAACTGGCCACTGAAGAGTTTCTTCCTGTCACCCCCATTCTGGAAGGTTTTGTTATACTTCGGAAGAATCCCAACTATGACCTCTAAGTGGCCACCAAGGGCTCTCAGCTGCAGCTGATCTTTCAGGGGGCCATATTTCCAGCTGCCAGGGTGAACTGCTCTAGACCTCTGGGGAAATAGTTGCCTCTTCTTTTGTTACTGAGTAAGAGAACGCCGAATAAAGACCTTTGTCCGTGAGGTTCTTTTATGTCTGTTTTCCAGGTTATCTTGGCTGGAGGCCATATGGAGTGGGGAGTGAATGCAGAGGACTTTTTTATTACTATTATTTATTGGATAGAGATAAATCGAGTGGAAAGGTTTTTTTAAAAATCTTTTTATTATTGCATAGAAGCAAATTAAGAGGGGAGGGCGGAAATAGGGAGACAGACACCTGAAATACTTGTTTCACGGCTCATGAAGTCCCGTCCCCCACACACACACAGGTAGGGAGTGGGCTTGAACCTGGGTTCTTGCGCCCTGTAGTGTGTGTGCTTTACCAGGTACATCATCACCTTGCCCCTTGCCCCCTTATTTTTTAATGTTTGTTTATTTTTGAGCAAGAGGATTGTAACAGTCCTGAACCTTGGCTGGCAGGGAGGCTTCCTTGAGTGGAGAGAAGTACGTCGCTTCCTCTTCTCCTTTTTTCCTAATTGTCTTTATTAAGATGGTGGTTCATCTGTAAGAACGTGAACCTCTGACAATCGGATGTATGTAGTGGATATTCAAGAGATGCATACACATTTCATATAAACTCTTTATTTTTATTTTTAGATACAGACATCAAGAAGGCAGGGGTAGATAGGGAGAGAGAAAGAGATATCAGTAGCACTGTCTCATCATTCATAAAGCTTCTCCCCTACAGGTGGGGACCAGGGGCTTGAACTTGGGTCCTTGAGCATTGGAGCATATATAACTCTACCCTAGCCCTCAAACAAACTCCTTGTTTATTTAATGAAAGAGAGGCCAGAGCACTGCTCTGTTCATATGCAGCGCTAGGGGTCAAGCCTGAGGCATGTGAGCATTAGTTAGCTAGACACTCGCTACCTCCCTGGCTGTAACAAACTAATTTGAGGGCCGGGGAGCTGGGCCTCTGTGCTAGTACGGTTTAACTACTCCACTTTGCTTTTTCATTTAGTGAAAGAGGCAGAGATAAAACCAGGTACCAGAGCTTCCTCCAGTGCCATATCACCTCCCTTGTGCTAGGCTTTTGGCCTGAGCTGTATGCATGCATTCACCCTCAGTGAGTTCTCTCTCTGGCCCTTTGATACACTCAAAAACAGCTTTCAGTGGCCAGATGGGCAGTAGTGTGGTAGAGGGTAGGACTTGCATGCCTTGCTTCCCCAGCACTATATATGCCAGAGCGAAGCAAAACTGGGAGAGTACAAGCCCCACTGTGCATGTGGTCCTGGGTTCAAGCTTTGGCATCACATAGGAATGTGCCACAGTGGCATCTGGGGAGCTCCAGGGATAGTGGATTGGTGCTTTGGTATCTCCCTTTACCTTCTCTCTCTACGTAAAACAGTGGAGGTAAGATGGCCTCTGGAGGCTACTAAGTAGTATCTTGCACCAGCCAGGTCCCGAGTTCATCCCCTAGTGCTCCCTTGGGCCAGGGAGATAGCCTGATGGTTCTGCAAAAGGCTCATGTCTGTAGGTTCTGGGGTCAAAGTTCAATAATCCCCAATACCACCATGAGAAATACTCTGGTATAAAGACAAAAACAGAAACTCAAGTTTTTCTAGGGACCAGCCAAGTGACTCGACAGTAAAGGACTGAGCAGCCCTAAAAGTGTGAGGCCTGGGATTCATACATATACCAGCAGTGCTCTTGTCATTCTGTTGTCAAAATAAATCATTTTGGGAGTCGGGTGGTAGCGCAGCAGGTTAAGTGCAGGTGGCGTAAAGCACAAGGACTGGCATAAGGATCCCAGTTCAAGCTTCCAGCTCCCCACCTGCAGGGGAGTCATTTCACAGGTAGTGAAGCAGGTCTGCAGGTGTCTGTCTTTTTTTCTCTCCCCCTCTCTGTCTTCCCCTCCTCTCTCCATTTCTCTCTCCTATCCAACAACGATATCAGTAACAACAATAACAATAATAACTACAACAATGAAACAGGCAACAAAAGGGAATAAATATTTTTTTAAAAAATCATTTTTTTATTTTTTAATGAGAGATACAGAGAGACCAGAGCATTGCTCAGCTCTGGCTGATGATAATGCTGGGGATTGAACCTGGGACCTCGGAGCCTCAAACATGAAAGTCTTTTGCAGAACCATTATGCTGTCTCCCCCACCCAAAATACACGATCTTTGAAAATGTTAAGTGAGGGGTTGTAAATCAGCCAGTGGAATGTACACTCTGCCATACATGAGGCTCTGAGTTCGGACCCCCACTCGCTACATGGGAACACTGGCAGGGCAGGCTTCACAGGTGGAGAGGTGCTGTTGTGTCTCTCTCCCCGTCTGAAAGAAGGAAGAAAAAAAAGGTGGAATTACTCAGACTGCAAAAAGGAAAAGTTAAAAGAAGGGTGTGGGTCCCGTCCACCCCCACCCTCGCCATGCCAAAGCACACCCATCTCTAGCCCATCATGCCCTGATAATGGGGCTAAGGATCCCTGCTCCAAGAGGCAGATTCCACTCCATTATCTCTTTTTTTTTAATATTTATTCCCTTTTGTTGCCCTTCCACTCCATTCTCTTAATTTGACTTCACTATTGCTGAATGCATAGGACATCATTACCTCCTGTGGCCTTTCAGTTCTTTTGGGAGGCTGTTTGAGAAATTTGATTTTGTTAATACCTACTTCTGGGGTGTCTTTGTAGAAACTGGGTAATAGAAAGCCTGACCCTGACATTTCTCTGAGCATAGCAGTAGGAAAGTGGGAGTGGGTTCCTTCCTGGAATGGAGTCAGTCCTGATGTGCTGTGTTACTCTATGGTGGGACTTGTATATATATATATATATATATATATAACGACAACTGCCAGTGACTTGGGGGGCTCCTGGATGCAGTGGAGATGGATGGCATGGTGCTGTCAGGTAAGGCTAGCATTTACCCAGTGCACACTGGGTGGTCTTCTGTAAAAGTGGAAAGGATAATTTTTATACAGGCATCTGAGACTGAAGCAATTTTGAAAGGTAAGTATTGATCCTGTGCTTTGGTGAGGAATGTAAAGGTTAGAAGAGGTTCGGCGGGAGTCTGGTGGTAGCGCAGCGGGTTAAGCGCAGGTGACACAAAGTGCAAGGACTGGAGTTAGGTATCCCGGTTCGAGCTCCCACCTCTCCACCTTCAGGGGAGTCGCTTCACAAGCTGTGAAGAAGGTCTGCAGGTGTCTATCTTTCTCTCCCCCTCTTTGTCTTCCTCTCCTCTCTCCAATTCTCTCTATCCTATCCAACAACATCAATAACAATAATAACTACAACAATAAAACAAGAGCAACAAAAGGGAATAAACATTAAAAACTAAAAAGAAGAGGTTCAGCAACTTGCCCAAGGTCATATAGTAAGTGAAAGACCAAGGGTTGGAATCTCAGTGTCTCTGGCCTCATTCTCACTATTATTAGTCTGTGTGTACCCTGGGAGACTTGGGAATCCCATTGTACTGAATTCAAGGTCTTGGCTGGCTGGAAAAACTGCAACTTTGAATTGTTTCCGTTTGGCAGCTGGCATAAAATCTGCATAGATTATTATTTATTTAGTCTCCAGGGTTATTACTGGGCCTTGGTGCCTGCACCAGGAATCCACTGCTCCTCGAGTCTTATTTTTTTCTCCTTTTGTTGTCCTTGTTGTTGCTATTATTGTTCTTGTTATTGCCATTGTTGTTGGACAGGACTGAGAGAAATCAAAAGAGGACCAGAAGATAGGGGGAAAGAAAAACAACTGCAGACCTGCTTCACCGCTTGTGAAGCAATCCCCCCGCCCCCTGTAGGTGAGGAACCAGGGGCTGGAACCAGGATTCTTACACCATAGATTATTATTATTATTGATGGTTATTATTATACTATTTTTTTAATCAGAGCACTGCTCAGCTCTGGCTTACGGTGGTGTTGGCGATTGAACTTGGGACCTCAGAGCCTCAGGCAAGAGAGTCTGCATAATCATTATGCTATCTCCTCTACCCTTGTTTTATTTTGTCTTATTTTGATAGAGGCAGAAAGAGAATGAGACCATGGCACTGAACCTGGTCTGCACATACTGCAGAGCAACACAGTGCTAAGCCACTGGATTTGGGAGCCAAAGACCTATAAAGTCCCTTTTATGGTAACTGCTATAGTCAAATAAATCAGTGTATCTGTGCCTATGTTATCTCCTATAAATGGGATGCAGTAATTACATTACCTTGTCTCTAATGGCGGTCAAAAAAGGAAGTTTTTTTTTTTTTTTGTAATCTTTATTGAATAGAGATAGCCAGAAATCAAGAGTGGAGGGAGATATACAGAGGGAGAGAGACGAGACACGTGCAACACTATTTCACCGTTCGCAAAGCTTTCCCCCTGTAGGCAGGGGCTGGGGGCTTGAACCCAGCTCCTTTTGTATTGTAATATGTGTGCTCAACCAGGTCCATCCAGCCCCCAGAGTAATTAAAAAAATTTTTTTTAAATGTTTATTTATTGGCTAGAGATGGAGAAAGGGGAAAGGGAGACAAGGAGAAAGACACACGATTCACTGTTCATGAAGCTTTCCCACTGTGGGGGCCGGTGCTTGAACCTGGGTCCTTATGCACTGTAATGAGCGCACTTCTGCCTGTTCCCAAGAAAATGATCTTTTTTTTTTTTTTTAGTATTTATTCCCTTTTGTTGCCCTTGCTATTTTATTGTTGTAGTCATTACTGATGTTGTTGTTGCTGGATAGGACAGAGAGAAATGGAGAGAGGAGGGGAAGACAGAGAGGGGGGAGAGAAAGATACCTGCAGACCTGCTTTACCGCCTGTAAAGTAACTCCCCTGCAGGTTGGGAGCCGGGGGCTCGAACCAGGATCCTTACACCAGTCCTTGCGCTTTGCGCCATGTGCACTTAACCCGCTGTGCTACCGCCTGACTCCCACCAGAAAATGATCTTTTAAAAATATTTTTAATCTGGGCTGGGGGGACAGCATAAAGGTTATGCAAAAGCCTTTCAAACCTGAGGTTCTGAGGTCCGAGGTTCAATCCCCAACACCACCATAAGCCAGAACTGAGCAGTGTTCTGGTAAAAAAAATATATAAAAAAATATTTTTTTATGGTGGTGCTGGGGATTGAAACTGGGACTTTGGAGTTTCAGGCATGAGAGTCTCTTTGCATAACCATTATGCTATCTACCCCCACCCAAAAAAATATTTTTAATCTTACTGAATAGAGACAGCCAGCAATCTAGAGGGAAGGGGAGCTAGAGAGGGAGAGAGACAGAGACTCCTGCAGCCCTGCTTCACCACTTGTGAAGCTTCCCCCCTGCAGGTGGGGACCAGGGCTCAAACCTGGGTCCTTGAGCATTGTGACATGTGCGCTCAACCAGGTGTGCAACCACCTGGCTCCTCAAGAAAATGATTTTAAAACTATAAACCAACTATACTCTAGTAAAATTTTCACAGTGACTCATAAGTCTGTTAGCCTTATGCTGCATTGAGCATTCTAGTTTGTGGGAATGTAAGGACAGGAAAAATCTTATCTTAAAAAGCTTATGTAATGGAAAGGGAAACAGACTGGTTAGTTTGATATTAGGGAGTAAACAAGATATCTTGGAATCACTGAAATGGGAAGATGAAAAGTTTGTCCAGAGGAAAAGAGGGTAATCTATATCTAAAGCAGTTGCAAAAAAGGGTGGGGGAGATATTTTAGTGGTTATGCAAAAGACATTCATGCCTGAGGCTCTGATGTCCCAGGTTTACTCTCTCATACCACCATAAACCAGAGCTATGTGGTGCTCTGGTTAAGGGGGCAAAAGTGAGTAAAGTAGGAAGGTGGAAAAGTTATTTTCAGGGGAGTTGGGTGGTAGTGCAGTGGGTTAATTGCACGTGGCACAAAGCACAAGGGCCTGCTTAAGGATCCTGATTTGAGCCCCCAGCTCCCCACCTGCAGGGAAGTCATAGGCGGTGAAGCAGGTCTGCAGGTGTCTTTCTCTCCCCCTCTCTGTCTTCCCCTCTTCTCTCCATTTCTCTGTCCTAACAATGACGACATCAATAACAATAACTACAAAAACAATAAAAAAAAAACAAGGGCAATAAAAGGGAAAAATAAATGTTTAAAAAAATTATTTTCAGAAATCATTGGTTTGGCTATATGGGTCCAGGGGAAAATTCGGTAGGAGATTCAGTTAGAGAGACAGGTTTAGGTCAGATTTCCTTTTGATATTATTTTCATTAGAGGCCAAAGCAATGCTCAGCTCTGGCATATGACAATGTTAGTGAACTGAACCAGGGGCCTCTGGAGCCACAGACATGCAAGTCCTGTGCTCTAACACTGAGCTATCTCAGATCAGATTTAGAAGAGCTTTTTGTGTCAAGGAATTAACAGTATCTCATATTGAATGTGAGCTAAACATGACCAGGCTTTGAGAGACAAAGCTCACCATGGATGCCCGGAGATCAAACAAGGAAAATCTATGACTGAACTAAACAAAGTAGACATGGAGAGATTGGGTAAGGGCAGGGCAAGAGCAGAATAAAATATTTTTTCTATATATGGTATTTATATTTTTTAGAGAGTGGGAGGGAGCGATCCCAGAGCATTTGCTCAGCTCTGGTTTATGTTGGTGCAAGGGACTCAATGTGGAACTTTGGAGCCTCAGTCACAGAAATATTTTTGCATGACCCTTTTACTACGTCCACCTGTGTCACCTATGTATGCGATGTGTGAATCTGGGAACCCATGCAACTCCAACATTTCATCCACTGGGCCACAAGGAATAAATTTTATTTTTACCAGAGCACTACTTAGCTCTGGTTTATAGAGGGTGTGGACTCAATCTAGGACCTTGGAGTTTTAGGCATGAAAGTCTTTTTGCATAAGTATTATGCTATCTCCCCCACCCCAAAATTAAAAAAACAAAAGATATGATCACTGGAATTTTATTTTGCTCTGTTTAGGTAAATAAGGCCTTAAGACATGTGTTGGATTAGATGTAGCATATGGTTTGTAGGATGAGACCCAGGTGACCTGGTTGGGTAGTTGAAAAAAAAATACAAGAGCAAAACATGTTTGGTGTCAAGGTGGAAGACTATTGAGTAGGGAGAGATGGCACAGTTCTGTCTGGACATATGTAAGTTGAGAAGTCTGTGGAGTGATTAAAGATAGCTTTTAAATAGCTTGTCCTGACTTCATCTGTGAAGGTCATTTCTGAATCAGGAATTGACAAAATAACATAGGCAACAACTGATGTCTTTAACTATTTTGTTTGGGAGAAAGATGAAAAGGGTTAAGAAAAAAGTTATACTCAACAGTCACAGAATTTAAGGGAAGACTCACAAAATTCAGGGAGAACACTCTAGATCTGTGTTTTCAACCACAGCCTCAGGTGTGAATGTCTTTTACATAATCACTATACTATCTCCCTGTTCCTCTGCATTTTCTTTCTGTGGTTCTTATGTATTTTGTTTTATTTTCCTTTGGAGTTTCACTTCCTCCTACACAATGGGAATACTTGTACAATCTATTTAGTAAGAAATTGTGAGATTGAGATCACATAGGTCATAGATGTTAAGCAATCATTGGTGCTGAGGAAATATTTTCTGAAATTATATGCATGTTTCAAGGGGACAAAAAGAGAAGGAAAGCCTTCTGCTAGGTGTCTACCAAGTGTTTTATGCACTTTCACATGTATGAATTATCCTCATAACCCATGAGTAAATGTTAGCATTTTAAGAGAAAACACCATGGTTAAAAGTTCAGGCTTAAAGCCAGGGATGTAATTCTGTGGCAGCATGCTTCTTTCACATCTATGTCATATCTAGGTTTGGTTCCCCAAGCCCCACAAGGGAAGTGAGGGGGAGAAAAAACAACAAAAGCTGGCTTGAACCAGACTACTAGTTTTCAAACCTCCCTATTCTAAAACAAGTATTAACTGGTAGGTATATTGCTAGGAGCTAAGTACGAAAGTTTTGGATTAAAACCCAGGCTGTCTGACTGGAACACTTGGATTTGACTTTAGAACGAGCTCTTCTTGGTATGCAAAATCTTGGCCACAGGGCAGGGGCTTGGGGAGTACTTCCACATAGAACTTCCATTTATTTACCAGAGCACTGTTCAGCTGATGGGTGTGTGTGTGTTGAACCTGGGACTTTGGAACCACAGGCATGGCAAATCTCTTTGCATAACCATTATGCTATCTACCTCCGCCTGAACTCTCATGTTTGAGATTGATGTCGCCCGTAGAAACTGACTGATCTTTGGGAATTTTTGTTTTTCGTCATCAGGGTTTCTCGGCCGACTCAGTCAAGTGTTCAGGGAGTCAGCAACAGGGAGAGAGAGACCACAGCACTGAATTTCTCCCCGTGGGCAGGCCTCAACCCTGAGTAGCGCACATGACAAAGCAGGCACACTCCCAGGTGAGCTATCCTGCTGGTCCCTTGGAAAACTTGTAGAAGACAAATCCACTCCTATAGGCCCCTAGTTAGAATGTATCAGTCCTTGTGAAGGCAGCTGTTTTAACAGGTCTTCCGATGATCTCACCGACATTATTTTCAAAGGTCGCACAAATTCGTCTCTCCGTATTTGCATCGCGATTTATGTAGGCAGCAGCAAATCCCGAATGTCAGAGGCCCGGACCCACACCTGGCCTAGCCCTGCTCCGCAAACGCCGGCGGAAGGCTTGAAAGAGCGGAAGGAGTTCGGGACCCAGCCGCGGAAGGCCAGCCTGGGAGCTCCGGAGTTCGGGAGGGGACAGGGGGCGGGCGGAGACCATCACGTGACCAGACTGGCCAATCTCGCGCGCACCGCGCCGAGGCTCCGCCCCCGAGCCGGTCACGTGGGCGCCGGCTGCGCCTGCGGAGAAGCGGCGCCGCCAAGCGGGAGCGGTGCGGGAGCCGGAAATGGTCGTGGACTACGTCTGTGCGGCTGCGTGGGGCTCGGCCGCGCGGACTGAAGGAGACTGAAGGTAAAGCCGCCATGTCCGGGCCCGACCCGGCCCTCCCCCCCCCCCCGCATCCGCCGCCATCCGCGCCGGGGCCGCCCGCCCCGCGCCGCCTCCCCGCCGCCCCAGCCTCGCCACCCCGGCCCGGGCCCCGGCCCTCCGAGGCCCGATCCCCGGCCCACGTGTGCCCGGCGCGGCCGGCCCGCAGCGGGAGGGAGGACCCGGGCTGCACGCCCGCGAGCCCGGGCGCCCGGCACAGGCCCGGCCGGATGGCGGCGGCCTCGCGGCGGCTCCAGACCCCCCCGCCCGGCCCGGCCGCCGGGAAGTGACACGTTGTTCCTTGGCACTGGCCGGCGCTGCGCGGGGAGGGTGGCGGGCGGCGGCAGGAGGAGCTCCGCGCCCACCCCTTGCGCCCGCCGCCGCCCTCCTTGCCGGCCTTCCCCGGGCGGCGGCGCCCCTCCGAGCCCCGGCCAGGCCTCGAGCCGGTGTCCCCGGGTGGGGGTGGGGACAGCCCGGCCGAGGCTGCTCGCCCCGTGCGTGATCGGGAGCCGGGTGCCAGCGAGACCTGGAATTTCCGGTCTGGTTGGTCTCGGGCCCCGCGGAGCCAGGTTGATCCCCTCGCCTCCCAACCCCAGGCCCTCGGATGCCCAGAAGCTGTAGGCCGCGCCGTGGACTGATTCCTAAGCGAGGGGGTGAGTGGGGCCGTCCCGGCAGTGCGGGCGATGCGGGCTTGGCGACGTGTCGCGGACCTGCGCTGCCCCTGCACCCCGGGCTGCGGGCCCGGCCCTGCCCCGGCGCCCCCCACCCCCACCCAGGCCCGGAGCTCGGGCCCCTTCCCCCTTTCCGAGCGCCTCTCTTTCCCCGCAGGTGCTGGGGGGACCCTGATGTGGCACCAAATGAAATGAACAAAGCTCCACAGCCCACAGGCCCCCCACCCGCCCCGTCCCCTGGACTCCCGCAGGTAATCAGGGAGGCCCTGGCGGAGGCCCGGGTTGGGGCTGGGTGGCCAGGCAGCCAGTCAGGAAGCAGGCTCCAAACCTCTGCAGTTTCCCACCCCTATCTGTGTCAGGGCAAAGTGCAGCCTCCCCGCTCCCTGCCCGACGGACACAGGGCCTGGGGACTGCCGGCCGGGGCCTGTCATGGGGGGCTGTGCGGACTGCTGAGGCCTCGCCGCCGAGCGCGCCCCCCTTTCCCCTCTTGCTGAACTCTGGTCTCCCCCCCCCCCCTTCAGCCAGCGTTTCCCCCGGGGCAGACAGCACCGGTGGTGTTCAGTACGCCACAAGCGACACAAATGAACACGCCTTCTCAGCCCCGCCAGGTGAGGGGCTGCGGGGAGGGGAGAAAGGGGCCTGGGTTGGGGCCCCGGGAAGCCTGGGCCGGGGCCTGGCCCCCTCTCTGACAGTTCTCTGCGTCCTTCATCCGGCTCCGGCACTAGGGCCTGTTGATTACTCACGGTGGCTGGCCCCTTGGGGAGAATGTACTGGGGGGGGCAGGCGATACTGGGGTTGGGCCCCGTGCTTTGAGAAAAGGGTAGTGCTTCTTGGGGCCCTGCTGCCAAGTCCTGCTTTCCCGTTTCCTCCTCTTCCGGGGAGGTTGTCATTGCTCTAGTCTTCTCCTTTGGACTGTAGCGAGATAAAGCTCGCGCTGGTGCTGCTTCTGGCCTCGCTCTGCTCCCTGCATTCTTCCTCACTAAGTGGGAGGCCTCCTGTCCCACTTCCTTCATCCCCGCCCCCCATCACCTTGGGGATAATTCTTTTCTTTCCTGTCCCATGTGCTCTCAGGGAGGATTCAGGTCTCTGCAGGTAATGCTCCCTTGCTCGTCCCGGACCCTCTCCTGGCCTCACCCTACCCTCCAGCCTAGGTGGGCGAGGCACTGGGTCTGGGGTCTTCAGGGTAGGGACTGTTGGCTTTTCAGGCCCTGAGTTTGAGGCTAGCCTGGTGCATGTTAGGGATGAGATCTCGCAGAGCCACGTAGCTGGGGACCAGGAGACTGTTGCATGTTAGCTGTTAGCTCCCCAGTGTTTTGGGGTGGGGTAGTGCATGTTTAGGGGGGTGCTGCCCGCCAGGGCTAGACCTAAGGCATGATGCGCCCGGGTGTTTGGAGGCCTCTGCAAAGGGGCAGCCCAGTGGAGGTGACTTGAGTCTGCATGGCAGCGAGGCAGTGAGCGCACACACTGTGTGAAGCCTATCTCCGAGTCTGGAGGGCAGAGCAGTGGCAGTTAAGCCACCCGTTGGCAGGTGGGTCTTGGAAGACCTGGTTCTCGTACTCCAAAGCCCATGGTGCTTCTCTCTGGAGCAGAGGCGTTGTGGAGTGGCCGTTTTGCTGTCCCAGTCCTCGCTTTCCCTATGCCTACTGCCTGCCTGCCTCCCCACAGCACTTCTATACTAGCCGGGCCCAGCCCCCGAGTAGTGCAGCCTCCCGAGTGCCGAGCGCAGCCCCCGCCCGCCCTGGCCCAGCTGCCCATGTCTACCCTGCTGGATCCCAAGTAATGATGATCCCTTCCCAGATCTCCTACTCAGCCTCCCAAGGGGCCTACTACATCCCGGGACAGGTGAGGCTGCAGAGTTGGGGGTGGAGCCCAACTCTCTTGTCTACCCTGACCCTTCTCCAGTTCATCATCTCTCCTGGGGAGGTGGGCTTGGTCTGGCCCTGGACCAGACGGGCTTGTGTGCTTGTCCTGTCTTGCCCCACGCTCTCTTTGTAGTGTGCTGAGGTCCCCATAGCTCCCTCAATTGCTCTTCGTCCTCTTTCCCCTCTCCCAGGGGCGCTCCACGTATGTTGTCCCAACGCAGCAGTATCCTGTGCAGCCAGGAGCCCCAAGCTTCTACCCAGGGGCAAGCCCGACAGAGTTTGGCACGTACGGTAAGCAGGGAGGGAGTCAGGTGAGAATGAGTTCACGGAAGCATCCAGACTCACCTATTATAACTAAGACCTCTCCCAAGCTTGTCTGTTGGTCCAAAAATGATAGGGTTAGCTGGCATTGGTTGGTACTTAATGTGTATCTGGAGGGTGGGATGGGGGGGGTTGGCAGGGCTAGGAGATTTTGGTTGCTGAGAGCTGATGGGAGACGGTCTCTGCCCAGGAGTGTTTGTTCTGGCCAGTGAGAGGGCATTCCCTGTGCTTCTCATCCCACGGTTGGGGGAGCCCGTGCGACATGGGTTGGGAAGTTTTTGTAGCTGTTTTTCATTTCTATTCTAGGCAAGGACTAGTCTGTTCTTTTATGACAGTAGTTTCCAAATTTTTTTGATTGTTGGGGGAAACTTCTGAATATATTATCTCTAGTATGTGTGTGGGTTTTTTTTTGTTTGTTTGTTTGTATGTAAATTGTCAATTGAAAACTTAAAAATTGCTGATTATGAGAATAAAGGATGCCTCCTGCTTTGGAGACCGCAGCTTTCAGGAGTTTGTCCCTCTCCCCTTAGCAGAAGAAGTGGTTGGAATTGGACTCAGGTTCAGTGGAACGGGGTTGGCAGATCCCCCCCTTTTTTTTTAAAGCATTTTTTAAATTTTTATTTATTAATGAGAAAGGAGAGAGAAAGAATCAGACATCACTCTGGCTACACGTGCTGCCAAGGATTAAACGCAGGACCTCATGATTGAGAGTCCAATGCGTTATCCACTGTGCCACCTCACGGACCAAATCTTTCTCGTTTCCCTGCCAAAGACCTGATTGAGTGAGTTTCAGAGTGACTAGTTGTTCCTCCCTCAGAATGTATATTATCTGTGTGGGCTGCTGGGGACAGGGTGCCTGTACTGCGCCTTAACACAGTGGCAGCTGGGAGCCTGGGAGCTGGTGTGTAGTGAGGGAGAGTGCTTGCCTGCGAAGTCTGTTTGTGTGTCAGGAATGCTTGTAAACGCAGTCCAGACTGGTTTCCCCAGCTTTGATAGGCACCTCATTCCCTTGGGGAGGAGGGTGGGGCAGGGCAAGGGGCTGGCCGCTGCTGGTGATGAGAGTTCTGGGGTGGGAGGTGCTCAGGCAGGCATTTGTATGTGGCTGGTCCCTGGCACTTCCACCATTCTCATCTTTCCGTGTGTCCCTGTCCCTTGTCCCCCCCAAGCTGGCGCCTACTACCCAGCCCAGGGTGTGCAGCAGTTTCCCACTGGCGTGGCCCCCACCCCGGTTTTGATGAACCAGCCCCCTCCAATTGCTCCCAAGAGGGAACGGAAGACGGTGAGTAGCAGCAGGGGGCTCTAGGACAGCTGGGAAGAGAGTCAGAATCAGGCGCGCTGTGAGGCAAGGAGCAGAGAGACCCGGCTGAGATTGGTCAGGGAGGATCAAGTGCCGGGCTTCTCTGGGAGATGCTAAGATGCCCTCGGGGAAGAAGAGCCTGGGAAAATTGACGTGGCTGTGGGGGAATTTCTGAGTGCTGTGCTGGGGTCTGGGAGATGTGTGTCTGCTCTTAGTTCCTGGTGACTTGCCTTAGAAACGCTTGGTTTTCTGTGGCCCCACCCCCAACCCCTCACTCCTGGAAGCTCTCGAGGCCTCCGCCTCTGCTCAATCCTCAAGCCCTGGGCGTGGTGCCCAGAATAGGGTGCCAGGGCTGGGGAAGCCGCTGAGTCACCCTGGCTCCACCTACTGGGTCTGGGCCCTGCCCCCCGAGATCAGGCAGATGAGCCACAAGTTAGCTGCACAGGCTCCCGAAGAGGGTCTCAGGCCCTAGGGTGCATGGCTACTGACTTGGGTGCTGCCGGTGGGGCAGGGGTGAGGGAGGGTGGGGCATTGTGATGTACGGGGCTGCTCTGTGAGGTCAAGGGGGTCTTGGGGTGGCGACCAGGGCAGGGATCCCAAGAGCAGCCGGATGGGTTGACAGTGGAACTCACGGGGTTTCTGGCACCCCCCCACCTGCTGCCCAGTGGGGTGGGGGCTTGTCCTGGAGTTGCAGGAGAGGGCACCTCCTGCTGCCCACTCAGTCCCAGCTTGCTTTCCCCAGATCCGAATTCGAGATCCAAACCAAGGAGGGAAGGACATCACGGAGGAGATAATGTCTGGGGCCCGCACCGCCTCCACACCCACCCCTCCCCAGGTACTGTGCTCTTAGCTGCTGCCCTGGGGGAAGGCTCATGGCTCTCACTCAGTCCCTGGGCATTCCCCCCTTTGACCAAGGGGTAAGGGGGTGGGTGTTAAAACAGCGAAAGTCGACGTGGCTCTAGTAAAGAAGGGCTGTGGACTCTAGCTTAGGTCAGACTTCCTAACCCTTTGTGTCCTGCAGGCGGGAGGTGGTCTGGAGCCTCAGGCTAATGGGGAGACAGCCCAGGGTGCTGTCACTATCCGGCCAGGTAAGTAGACAGGTGGGAAAGGAATGTGACACTTGAAGGTGCCAGGAGGTCAAGTGACCTAACTCTAAGTGCCAGAGGATGACTTAGATTTGAAGCAGTAGGAGTAAGGGTGCACTGGATTTGTGTTGGTGGAGGTAGAAAGCATAATGGTTATGCAAAGAGACTCTGAAGTCCCAGGTTCAATCCTCTGCCACCACCATAAGCCAGAGCAGAGCAGTGAAGAAGGTGGGGCGGGGAGCTGAGAATGCTATCGCTGGGAAGAGGAGGAGGAGGAGGAACAGCAGCGTTGAAGACTTAACCTTTAATTACTCACCCTTCCTTCCTGCGGCCCAGATGACCGATCGCAGGGAGCAATCGTCGGGGGCCGGCCGGGTCTGCCCGGACCTGAGCACAGCCCTTCAGAATCCCAGCCTTCATCACCTTCCCCAACCCCATCTCCACCTCCGATCTTGGAACCGGGGTCTGAGCCGAATCTCACAGTCCTTTCTATTCCTGGGGATACTATGACGACGGGAATGTTACAGATGTCTGTTGAAGAATCAGCCCCCATGCCTCGGGAAAGTGGGGAGCCATATTGTCTCTTGCCAGAAGCCGCTCCCCTAGCTGAACCCATACTGGAAGTTGAAGTGACGCTTAGCAAACCAATTCCAGAATCCGAGTTTTCTTCCAGTCCTCTCCAGGTTCCCAACCCCCTGCCACCTCACAAAGTGGAAGTTCCTCCCGAGCCTAATGGCACTGCCTCATCTGAGGGTCTGGAAGCAGAGGTGGAGTCGAGTCCAGCGCTTGCACCCGCCTCGGTTTGTCCCTCCGAGTCCTCCTTGCCTGTTGCTCCAACTGCCCAGCCTGAGGAACTGCTCAATGGAGCCCCGTCACCACCAGCTGTGGACTTAAGCCCCGTCAGTGAGCCAAAGGAGCAGGCCACGGAGGCCACGGTATCGGCGGTCCCCCTCACTGCCGTCTCCAGCACCCCAGCGGCGACTCCTCCGGCCACTTCCCCTGCTCAGGAGGAGGAAATGGAAGAAGAGGAAGAGGAGGAAGAAGGAGATGCAGGAGAAGCTGAGGGTGAGAAGGGAGGAGAGGAACAGCTTCCCCCGGAAAGCGTGCCTGTTCCAGCCCACCTGCCCCAGAATTTGGAGGTGGCAGCCACCCAAGGTAAGGCGTGGCCCTGTGTGGGGTGAGGCCGGCTACGGGGTGTGGTGTACCCTAAGGTCTGGGTCATAGAAACCATGTTGAATCTGAGAGCTAGAGGAAGTTTCTTTTTAAGTATTTTCTTTATTTAAAGAGTTCAGAAGAGTTTCACATTGAGCGGAGCGAGGGACAGGTCTGAGCACCACCCGGGCAGCTTGGTACTGGGGAACGAACCAGCAGCCCCGGACACAAGCCCGGCACTCTACCAATTGAGCCATATCCCAAACCGATGAACTTCTGAGATGAGATAATGTGAGGCAAAGAGGAAGTGACCGCTTTCATGTTCCTCGGGTACTGGGGTATTGCTTAAGTTTCTCCCTCTCTCCCCTCACAAATAGTCGCAGTATCTGTGCCAAAGCGGAGACGGAAAATCAAGGAGCTCAATAAGAAGGAGGCTGTTGGGGACCTTCTCGATGCCTTCAAGGAGGTAAGGGAACAAGGCAGGAAAGGGCAATGTTTGAATATGAAGCAGCGGTCACTCTCAGCCAAAGCGGAATCTCTTCTGATCACAGGTGACCCCTGGAGTACCAGAGGTGGAAAGCCAGCCTTCACCTGTGGGCAGCAACCCAGGCCCCGAGGCTGAGGCCTGTAGTGCGGCTTCTCGACCCGAGGAGGCAGACGAGACCTGGGATGCGAAGGAAGACAAGATTCACAATGCCGAGAACATCCAGCCCGGGGAGCAGAAGTATGAGTACAAGTCAGGTACGCCGGAAGGGGCAGTCGAGAAGCCAAGTATCATGGTGTTCTTGTCCAGGGCCTGGGAGAAAGCTGTATGCAGGGTTCATCCTGTCTTCCTTGCAGATCAGTGGAAGCCTCTAAACCTTGAGGAGAAGAAGCGCTATGACCGCGAGTTCCTGCTCGGCTTTCAGTTCATCTTTGCCAGTATGCAGAAGCCAGAGGGATTGCCCCACATCAGCGACGTGGTGTTGGATAAGGTAGGGCAGTGTGGGGCTGGCCAGTCAGGAGCCACGTGGCAGGCAGTTGCTGTGTCCCGTTGCTGAGGCTTGCCTCGTTCTCTTCACAGGCCAACAAGACACCACTGCGGCCGCTGGATCCCACTCGACTTTCAGGCATAAATTGTGGACCAGACTTCACTCCGTCCTATGCCAACTTTGGCCGACCGGCCCTTAGCAACCGTGGGCCCCCAAGGGGTGGGCCAGGTGGGGAGCTTCCCCGAGGGCCGGTGAGTGAGGACTGAGCTAGAGGGGCAGATGGGCGTGGGGGGGATTAGTAGCTCCGGTTTATCTGGTTGAGGGTGGGGAGAAATTGGCTCTGGAGATATGTGGTGGTGGCGATAGAGATTTTGACTACTTCTGTGCTTTCTCGTTCTCTCCCCCTGCTAATAAACTAGCAGGCTGGTCTGGGACCCCGGCGCTCTCAGCCTGGTCCCCGGAAGGAACCTCGAAAGATCATTGCCACGGTGTTAATGACAGAAGATATAAAGCTGAACAAAGCGGAGAAAGCTTGGAAGCCCAGCAGCAAACGGACGGCAGCTGATAAGGACCGAGGGGAAGAAGATGCTGACGGCAGCAAAACCCAGGTACACACTAGCAGGAGCCTGATTGCCTCTGGGCTCCTTTTACCAGCCCGCTCTCTTCAGGCTCTGCCCTCTGAGCCTTTTTTTTTTTTCCCTCTTTCCTGCTGTCCATCTTTACCAATGACACCTTCTCTCCCAGTGGCCTCTGATTCACTGGATCCTCTCATTCCACCCCCTCTTCCTGCCAGGACCTCTTCCGCAGGGTGCGCTCCATCCTGAATAAGCTGACACCCCAGATGTTCCAGCAGTTGATGAAGCAGGTGACACAGCTGGCCATTGACACTGAGGAACGCCTCAAAGGGGTGATCGACCTCATCTTCGAGAAGGCCATCTCAGAGCCCAACTTCTCTGTGGCCTACGCCAACATGTGCCGCTGCCTCATGGCGGTTAGTTTCTTCCTTCTCTGAAAGTCGGGGTCTTTTCACTGGGTCCAGCTTCTTGGGTCTCCTCCAGTGGCCGCTAGTTTTGGGAAGTGGGAGGCGGCAGAGCTGAGGCAGGCCTTGTCTGGGTCGGGTAGTAAGGGTTATTGGAGAGTCTTCCCTGCCCTGGACAAATCTGAATTGAGCCTTCTTTCTGCTCTGAAGCTAAAAGTGCCCACTACAGAAAAGCCAACGGTGACTGTGAACTTCCGGAAACTATTGTTGAATCGATGTCAGAAGGAGTTTGAAAAAGACAAAGATGATGATGAGGTTTTTGAGAAGAAGCAGAAGGAGATGGACGAAGCTGCTACGGTGAGAAACTACCGAGTTAGCAGCTCCTAAATGTGCTCAGCTGGAGAGTCGGGGGTGCGGGTTGCAGGCTGGGCCTGGTGCTTTATTTTTATTTTTACCAGAGCACTGTTCAGCTCTGGCTTATGGTGGTGCAGGGGCTTGAACCTGGCACTTTGGGCCTCAGGCTTGAGAGTCTGTTGGCATAACCACTGTGCTATCTTCCCTCTGTCCTGGTCCTGGTGTTTTTCTGTCTTAGAACAAGTGCTCACTGCCAAAGCTCACATAGCAGAGGGGAGAAGGGTCCTTGCCGAGTGACTCACTGTCTTCTGACCCCCATTTCTTGGCTGGCAGGCAGAGGAGCGGGGGCGCTTGAAGGAGGAGCTGGAGGAGGCCCGAGACATAGCCCGCCGGCGCTCTCTAGGGAACATCAAGTTTATCGGGGAGCTGTTTAAGCTGAAAATGTTGACAGAGGCCATCATGCATGACTGTGTGGTTAAACTGCTCAAGAACCATGATGAAGAGTCGCTCGAATGCCTTTGCCGTCTGCTTACTACCATCGGCAAAGATCTAGACTTTGAAAAAGCCAAGGTAGGAACCCTGGAGTGGGAAGAATTCTCGCCCGGACTCTGTATGTGTACTGCTGACCTCTGACCCTTTGCTTCTTTCTAGCCCCGAATGGATCAGTATTTCCAGCAGATGGAGAAGATCATTAAGGAAAAGAAGACCTCCTCCCGAATCCGTTTTATGCTGCAGGATGTTCTGGATCTGCGACGAGTATGTGTCGCCTTCCCACTGCGGTCCACTGCTGCTGACACCATAGCCCCAGGTCCTGATGCTGCTTCACTGATGTCGTTGCCTTGTGACCAACTTGTCTCCCTCCCCCCCCCCAGAGCAATTGGGTGCCCCGACGAGGAGACCAGGGTCCCAAGACCATCGACCAGATCCACAAGGAGGCCGAGATGGAGGAGCATCGTGAGCACATTAAAGTGCAGCAGCTCATGGCCAAGGGTGGCGACAAGCGCCGCGGGGGTCCTCCAGGCCCGCCTATTAGTGAGTTGGAGGGGGCAGTGTGTTGAGGGGGGTTGTGCTTTCCACTGATGACGCTTTGTTAGTGCCACGTGTCTGGGCCACTGAGACCCCATGATGGAACTGAGGAGCTGAGGAAAGGAGACTGGGGTCTGCCTGTGGGGTGAGGCTGCTAGGACCACATCACCTCAGTGTGCTTTCTGTCTTTGTCTCAGGCCGTGGCCTTCCACTTGTGGATGATGGAGGCTGGAACACAGTCCCCATCAGCAAGGGCAGCCGCCCTATTGACACCTCCCGACTCACCAAGATCACCAAGGTTAGGGGTGTGCGTGTGGGGGTGGGATGCTGTAAAGGGGGCGCTCACTTGCTGGGAATGTAATGTCCTGGCTGGCCTTTTCCCCTTTACCTGATTGTAGATAACTAGGGACGGCACATTGTCAGCGTTTTAACATGCTTTCCAAAGCTGACCCATTCCCACAAGTGAATAGTACTTTAAAAGTTTTTTTTTTTAATGATATTTATTGTTCAGACAGATACTTATAGTACTGCTTTACCACTTGTTAATCTTTTCCTTTGCAGGTAGGGATTAGGAGCTTGAACCGAGATCTTTTGAGCATTGTGACATAATACCCTTAACCAAGTGTGCCACCACCTGGCCTCATGGTTGTTTTTTTTTTTTTTAATGGTCAAAAATAAATAAAATGGGGGTTCAGCATAATGGCTATGCACAAGACTTTCATGCCTAAGGCTCAGGTCTTGGGTTCATCCCCCAGCACTGCCATAAGCCAGAGCTGAGCAGTGCTTGGTAGAGTAAATAAGATCGCTTTGTGATGTGAAGTTGTGTAAGTGTCTAAACTTGAACATCCGTAGTGTTGTCGGGATGCACCGCACTCACTCGCGGTTGCTGCCGTAGTGTTACCTATGGCTGCTTTCATGTGACAGCAGCAGATACTTTCCACCTGCAAGATAAATCCTGTGAAGCAGGCCGTTTACTTACTGTCTAATCATTTACAGGCACAGTTGGTTCAACCTCTAGTCTAGGCCACTCGTAACCTGTGACTGTACTAGTGCTGGCTGGGGGCTTGGCTAGCCTAGACCCATCACTCCACTCCTTTCCTTCCTCAGCCTGGCTCCATTGATTCCAACAACCAGCTCTTCGCACCTGGAGGGCGAATGAGCTGGGGCAAGGGCAGCAGCGGAGGCTCTGCAGCCAAGCCCTCTGATGCAGGTAAGGTGGCCTCTGAAGGTGGATGGCTTGTGAGCATGCAGCCTTGTCTGTCTGGGGGGCTGTTGCAGTAGGAAAGGGACTTGGGTGTGCATTTGGAGCTGGGGGCAGATTGCTCTAGTGTCGGGACTAAGGCAGAGTGGGAGGTGGAGGTAAAAGTGGAGAGGGATCTCAGTGTGTTCTGTCTCTCCAGTCTCAGAAGCTGCTCGTTCTACCACTAGCACCTTGAATCGCTTCTCAGCCCTTCAACAAGCGGTGCCTACAGAAAGCACGGACAACAGACGTGTGGTACAGAGGTGAGGTTTCCTTGGTGCCTTGCTCTCCATGCTGAGGTGTCCATATTGCCACAGAAATCCCCGTGCCTTTAATGATTGGGACTCCTGGCTGAGGTGGGGCATGATCCTGATGTGAGCGAGGAATGAAACCCAGCAAGTTGGGTTGGAAGTTGTACGGCGAGTGTGCGCCTGGGCAGTACAGGTGAGAGACGACGTGCTCCGATCTTTGCAGGAGTAGCTTGAGCCGGGAACGAGGTGAGAAAGCTGGGGACCGAGGAGATCGCCTAGAGCGGAGTGAACGTGGAGGTGACCGAGGGGACAGACTTGACCGGGCGCGGACACCTGCCACCAAGCGGAGCTTTAGCAAGGATGTGGAGGAGCGGAGTCGAGAGCGGTCCTCCCAGCCCGAGGGCTTGCGCAAGGCGGCCAGCCTCACTGAGGATCGCGACCAAGGCCGTGATGCTGGTAAGGCACTGGGCAAGACCCAGCAGTCTTCTCAGCTCAGGGTGCTGAAGCATCTCCATCTCTGATGTGTCCTCCTCTCCTTAGTGAAGCGAGAAGCTGCCCTTCCTCCTGTGAGCGCCCCGAAGGCTGCACTTTCTGAGGAGGAGTTGGAGAAGAAGTCGAAGGCCATCATTGAGGAGTACCTCCACCTCAATGACATGAAGGTGGGTGGTGGGCGGAGAGGTCAGGGCGGGCCTGCTGACAGGCGTGGAGTGTGGGCTCAGAACCGGCCCACACCGCGACCGGTCCCTCCAATACCCTGTGCCCCCGCAGGAGGCGGTGCAGTGTGTGCAGGAGCTGGCATCGCCCTCCCTGCTCTTCATCTTTGTGCGACTTGGCATCGAGTCCACCCTGGAGCGCAGCGCCATTGCTCGAGAGCACATGGGACGGCTGCTGCATCAGCTGCTCTGTGCTGGGCACCTGTCCACGGCTCAGTACTATCAAGGGTATGCCTGGCCCCTGGCTTCCCACATGCCACTGCTAGCCCTCCTTTGACACATACCCACGGGAGCTTGCAAAAGAATTATAAGTTCCTGTAGCCCAGGAGGGGATTCGGTGGTAGATGCGGTACTTGACTATGAGGTCCAAAAGCCCAGCCTGGGGCTGCGTGTGCCGAGTGGGTGGTGGTCTGGAGTGTTCTCTCTCAGCTCTTTGAAAAAAACAAAAGGACTGTAGGCTCTTGAACCATCTTGGTCAGTGTTACATTGGAGAGGGTTTGGATTGGCCTTCTAAGGATTAGAAGGGCCCCTTGGCTGAGGTTTTATTGTCCTACATCTTGCTAGTATTTCTGAGGGACTCCATAGTTGATCCAATAGCCAGGCTTTTGGCTCCAGAAGGGGTGGGTAAAGGACTGATGTGTCTTTTTTACAACACCCTAACTTTAGATTCTCTTTGTAGGCTCTATGAAATCCTAGAACTGGCTGAAGACATGGAAATTGACATTCCCCATGTGTGGCTTTACCTTGCAGAACTGATAACGCCCATTCTGCAGGAAGGGGGGTTGCCGATGGGGGAACTGTTCAGGTGAGCCTCCTGGTGGAATTGCCAAAAAATGGAAGGCAGGGAGCAGGAAGGGATGTCTGGGGGCGGTGACGGGTTGAATGCCTGGCTGGTTTGGAGGAGGGCTGGATAACGGTGAGGATCTGGGGGTGGGGCTGTCAGCAGTGCATTTTTCTCTTGTAGAGAGATCACAAAACCTCTGAGGCCCCTGGGCAAAGCTTCTTCCCTCTTGCTGGAGGTCCTGGGGCTCCTCTGCAAAAGCATGGTGAGTCCTAGCTTTTGGGGTTCTGTATTCAGGACTTCTTCACCTTGTGCTTTCTGGCTGCGTATGGGAATCCTGAAGCCACTTGGATGGGATGGATGTTGGTGACTGAGGTTATCAAGAGAAGGGAGTGTTGGCTGGTAATTTCCCTCAGACTAGTTAATTTTTTAAGTAAACGAGATAGAAAGATCCAGAGAGAGACTATAGCACTACTCAGCTCTGGCTTACTCTGATGCTGGAGACTGAACCTGGGACCTCGGGAGCCTCAGTGTAACAGGTCTTTGCATAACCATTATGCTTGCTCACCTGCTGTCAAACCAGTGGCAGTCATGAGTTCTGGTCAAGAGTCAAGAATGGAAGAGAGGGGGCCAGGTGATAGTTCATTCATGATGGAGTGTACACTTAACTACATGTAAGGAGCTGGGGTTGAGCCCCTGGCCACCATAGAGGATGCTGCCCCATGTAAGCGGAAGTTTCAGGAGCTGTGCAGCAGTGTTTGTCTTCCTCCCTGACTCACCCTCTTATCCAAAACAAACAAAACAAAAACAGGTGCGTTAAAATCGTGCTTGTGTGAAGTCCTAGCAAAAATCCTGGAGGCAGAAAATGGAATTGAGAGACTGAGATTCTAGACCCATGGCTGCTAAAGTTGGTCTGTTTATGTTTTTTCCAATTAGCATTTTCTTTTACTTACTTGCTGGAGATAGACACTGAGAGGGTAGGGGGAGCTAGAGATGGAAAGACACCTGTTTCACCACTTGTGAAGCAGGTGGGGCCCAGGGCCTTGTACCCACGTCCTTGTGCCTGGTAAGGTGTTTTCTACTGGTCATGCCACTGTCTGGAACATCAGCTAGCGTTTTCTGAACACTTTTGCCCCATGCTAGGAGGCATTGGGATATACTAGTTAACTAAAACACCGAGGAAACAAGTTAAAAGAGAAAAATGTAAGATGACAGCTTAAAACAGGAGTGTGAAGTAAAGCGAACTAGTTGAAAGGGAATTTCTTGAGTGCTTGCTGGCAGCCTTAGTGCTCATGACAGCTGATTTCAGGGAAGAGCTCTGAAGCTGATGGGTGAAAATAAACTGGAGACAAGCCAGTGTGAGGGGAGAAGGCGGGAAGGGCAGTTTCTAGACTTTAACCCTCTGAAGCCTGGAGCAACAAGACTTGGAATTTAACAGAAGTGCTTCATTATTATTTTTTTAATTATCTTTATTTATTGGATAGAGATAACCAGAAATCGAGAGAGACCTGTAGATCTGATTTCACTGGTGAAGCTTTCCCCCTGCAGGTGGGGACAGGGCTTGAACCTGGGTCCTTGCGCATTGTAGTGTGCGCTCAGCCAGGTGCACCACCACCACCCAGCCCCATAATTTTTACTTTTTAAAGCACATTTAAACTAGTGTTATTTCATTGAATCTAAGGTGCTGTAGAATATACTTGTGTACTTCTAAGAAAGAAGAAATTATTTTAGGGTTATTTAAGAGATGTAATATATCAACTGAGAGTTCAGTCTTAGCTTGTTAAAATGTGACAAAAGGTGCATCTCTAGAACCCATAGATGATTACAGTGACCTTAAGGGTTGATGTGATTTAAGTGTACTCAGCCAGGTGCCCTGCCGCCCAGCCCCTCTTTATATGAAGATCTCGTTTATTCATGAAAGGGATAGGCAGAGAGGGAGAGAGAACCAGATATCACTCAGGTAGATGTGCTGTGGGGGATCGAACTCAGGACCTCATGCTTGAGAGTTAAGTGTTATAGCCACTGAGCCACCTCCCAGACCACCCAATAAATATTTAAAAAGAAAATATATATATATATGAAAGAGGGCTGGGGAGATGCACCAGAGTTCGCACTTTAATCCCCAGCACCACCATGAGCCAGAACTGAGCAATGTTTCCCATTTATAAATAAATGGGGGAAAAATCCCACCTGCAGAAGAAGCAATGAAGCAGGACTATCTGCAGGTGTCTATCTTTCTCTTTCCTCTATGTCTTTCCCCTCCTCTCTCGATTTCTCTCTGTCCTATCCAACAACGACAGCAATAACAAGGACAACAAAAGGGAAAAAATAGCCTCCAGGAGGAGTGGATTTGTAGTGCAGGCGTGGAGTCCCAGCCATAACCCTGGAGAAAAAATGGGGAAAAGTGTTTTAAAGAGGTGGGGGGCGAGTGGTGGTGCACATGGTTGAGTGCACGTTACAATGTACAAGGACCTGGGTTCGAGCCTCTGGTCTCCACCTGCAGGAGGAAAGCTTCACGAGTGGTGAAGCAGGGCTGCAGGTGTCTCTTATCTTCCCCTTCCATCTTGATTTCTATGTGTCTCTCAAAGATAATTATTACAAAAACAATAAAGAGGGAGACGAGTGTGGAAAAACAGAATGAGGTTTTTGAGAAGTCTCCGAAGCTAGTTGATATCTCTCCTAGGTGCTTTTGGGGACACTCATGCCCCACCCCTTATAGCACTGTGGCTGGTGGATAAACTTTCTCATTGGGCAGTGGTTTGATTTCCAGGTCCAGCACTAGACTGCAAACGTAAAACACTGCCTGTCCATCCATAGCCCCTTGCAGGCATTTTGGGCTTATATCACTGTTGGATGAGCTGGTATGGTGGTGTTAGGTGCTTGGAGGGCTAGGGGTTGCTGAATCTCATCTTGTGCTTTTCAGGGTCCCAAAAAGGTGGGGACACTGTGGCGAGAGGCAGGACTCAACTGGAAGGAATTTATATCTGAAGGCCAGGATGTCGGCACCTTCGTCGCAGAACAGGTTTGCAGCTGGAGTTGGGTAAATGCTGGGGGGGGGGGGGGGCTGCTAGGTTTGTCACACGGTATGCCAACCTCTTGGCCCTCCCTGCTTGCTTTCAGAAGGTGGAGTACACTCTGGGCGAGGAGTCAGAAGCCCCTGGTCAGAGGCCGCTCCCCTCCGAGGAGCTGAGCAGGCAGCTGGAGAAGCTGCTGAAGGAAGGCAGCACTAACCAGCGGATATCGGACTGGATCGAGGTAGTCTCGGGAAGGAGAGCAAGTCTTCGTGGTGGTGGTAGGGAGGGGCAGCGAGGATGGAATCTTGAGACACAGGGCAGAGCTTGATGGACAGCTCTTTCTCCTACGCAGGCCAACCTGAACGAGCAGCAGGTAGCGTCCAACTCCTTAGTCCGAGCGCTTATGAAGACTGTCTGCTATTCTGCAATTATCTGTAAGAAGAGCCAGGGAGATGGTGGGGCACAGGTGGAGGCGGGGGGAGGTTGGTGTTGGTCGTTGCCTTCTAGCTCTGAGCCAGGCGGAGGCTCACTCTGCTTACCCTTGCTTTCCTCCCTGCAGTTGAGTCTCCCCTCCGACTGGATGTGGAGGTTCTGAAAGCACGAGCAAAACTGCTCCAGAAATACCTGTGTGACGAGCAGAAGGAGCTGCAGGCCCTCTATGCCCTCCAGGCCCTTGTAGTGACCTTAGAACAGCCTGCCAGTAAGAGCCAGTCCGTGAGGGGGGGAGAGGGGGGGTCGTGAAAGCATCTCACCCAAGAAGAGTGGGTGCTCATTGGAGGGCCGAGTGCCTGATGGCTTGAGTATCCCACGTCTGTTTTCCTAGAAATGGAAGGAGGTAGGTCTTGAAGGTTAGTTGACTCCTTGATTCGTGCCAGCTATCAGCAGAGGTGACGCACGTGCCTGAAGTCAACGGGTCCCCTGTTGGCAGGGTGCTGCTCTTGGGCCACGTATCTAGTGGTATGAGTGGAATCAGCTTGATGACAAATAGCAGAGTAGGGTGGGGTGGGGAGCATGGGAAGCAAAGGAACTGGCTTAAAGAAAGCCCTGTGGAGAGACCAGACACAGGTAGAAACTAAAGACTCATGGGAGGGAGCGCCTAGTAGAGTCGTGCTTGCAGCAGGGTGGAGAGGTGGGCAGAAGTCAGATAGTGGAGGGCAGTTTAAGCCATGGGAAGAGAGCTGTTTTAACTTAAGCAGAAAAAGGCTTTTGATGAGCAATGCCAGCAGACTGGGAGTGTGTTGGTGTGGGGTTCAGCCTCTGAGAGTGGGGATGGTAGAGGGGAATTGGCAGCTTCAGGAGACACATTGTCCTGGGAGAGGGCCAATTAGGGTCGGGATTCAGGCACCATCTCAGGATGCTTTTTAGCAGGTGAGGTGACACTAAGTATGGTAGGTTGAGTTGGGTCACAGGGCGTAGTCTGCAGTCCCCAGTGAATCCAGCTCTGCCAGGTAAGGACAATGATGCATCGGCATTGGGAGCAGAGGTCAGGGCTGGGGACTGATGTAAGAAGTTTCTGACCCCGGCTAACAGCTGAGCAAGTCCAGAGTGGGTCTTGGCTGCCTTAATGGAGAGACTGGTGGACCAGACCTGTGGGGAGGAAGGGGCCAACGGAGCACAAGGCCCTTTGAACAAGGAGCTCAATAATCCCAGTGTAGGGAGATGGTCAGTCGTGTGAGGCCCTGCTGGAGAGCCTTGAGGAACAGATGTGATAAATGTGCACCTTTCAATTATGAAACCATGGAGCCACTACCATAGCAGAAACTTGCTGATGGGAGCAGGGAACAAGAGTCTGGATTGGGAAGGACTGGGGAGGGGGCCAGGTGCTGGCACAGCTGGTTGAATGCACATGTTACAGTGTGCAAGGGCCTGGGTTCAAGCCACTGGGTTCAAGCCACCTGCAGGGGAAGCTTCACAAGCAATGAAGCAGTGCTGTGGGTGTCTCTCTGTCTCTTATCTCCCTTCCTCTTGATTTTTGGCTGTCTCTATCAAGTAAATGAAGATAGTTTTAAAAAAGTTAAAGGACTGCAGAGTATTCAGCTGAGAGGAAAACAGCATAAATAAAATAATTGTAGTGCAGAGTGGATGTATGTGGTTCTCGGTCGAGGTGTGTGGGATCTGGAGCTAATGATCGGGGTGAGTGGGCATCCCACGCCAAGACCATGGGATGTCCTGTCTGAAGTGACAGTTGCGCACTTGAGTGTTGCACACAAACCCTGAAGAAATCCTGGTTTACCTCTTCTCAAATGTGGCTCAGTCAGTACCACACCCAGTTCTGGACTTAAACCTTACTTAAAAGAAAAGTTATGTGTTAATCCTTGATGGGGGGGGGGGGGCAGGGTGGCTAGAGGACATGGAGTTCTGGGAATCGAACTTGGGACGTCTAAGCTTCCAAGTATAACACCCTATTCACTGCATACCTCTAAGGTCTTGGGTCTTAAGCTTTTTATTCCTTTTATTATGCCAAGGAAATGTCTCTACTGCTCCCTTGCTTTTAGGGAGGTGGAGGTAGTGTTAGCTTTGGGCAGACGTGATGGAGTGTGGGGATGGGGTAGATTGTTCAAGGTTTACAGGACAAGGGCTCAGCACTAGTCTCCCCTAGCAGTGGGGGAGAAGGGCAGGTGGGGGGGGTTGAACCATAAATGAACGTATCAGGAAGGTGATGAGAAAAAGGCTATTCCTGGTGGGCACAGTTTTATCCACTGAGCAGAAGTTTGAAATTCCTGAGGACAAACTTGAGGGGGTTTGTGAGGTGCCTCATTATACACACCAGTCTCTGGTTGTGAGCTCAGCATCCTGCCTGAGCCCTGGTAACTCTAGACCCTGCAGACGCACAGATAAGCAGCGTGGTGGGCCAGGACATGGTTTAGCAGTGGCTCTGGGGGTGGGGTGGGATGGGGTGGCTGTAGACAGCCTGCCTCCTAACTGTTGTACTGCCTGCTTGCAGACCTGCTTCGAACGTTCTTTGATGCCCTGTATGACGAGGACGTGGTCAAGGAGGATGCCTTCTACAGCTGGGAGAATAGCAAGGACCCAGCTGAGCAGCGGGGCAAGGGAGTAGCCCTGAAATCTGTCACAACTTTCTTCAAGTGGCTTCGCGAGGCAGAGGAGGAGTCCGACCACAACTGAGGGCGGGTGGGGCCGGGACTCAGCCCCGCGGACATTGATGGCCCAGCCAGCCGCCTGGACTGTGGGGGGAGGGGCGGCAGCAGTGGCGGCAGTGGGTGCCTGTAGTGGAAATATGTTTGAGCTAATAAAGTGGCTGAAGAGGCAGGATGGCTTGGGGCTGCCTGGGGCCCCCCTCCAGGATGCTGCCAGGTGTCCCTTTCCTCCCCCTGGGGCACAGAGATATATTATATATAAAGTCTTGAAATTTGGTGTGTCTTGGGGGGGGGCACCACCGCCTGCCCCTGGGGTCTTTTTTTATTTTCTGAAAATCACTCATGGGACTGCCGTCCTCGCTGCTGGGGGCATATGCCCCAGCCCCTGCACCACCCCTGCTGCTGCCTGGGCAGGGGGAAGGGGGGGCACGGTGCCTGTAATTATTAAACATGAATTCAATTAAATTCACTGCCTCTGTTTTGCGGCTTTCTCCTACCGGAGAAGGGGGCGGAATTGTGGGGAGGCGCCTCTACAGGGCCAGCACCCCTTCTTTCCCTGTCCATGACTTCGGCTGTGAGGCTACACCTGGGGCGCTGGCCCCCGCGAGTGGACATAATGATCCAACCCAGCTGCCGGCAGTGAGTGACCCTCTGGACCCGCCAGAACGGCAGGGAGCAGGACCCGCGGATCGGCAGGCCCGGGCCCCGCGCCGTGACGCCATAGCCCCGCCCCGTGGCGCCGCGCGGCCCCGCCCCTTGCGTCAGCGGCCGGGTCCCTCTCCGGGGAGCGGTGGCGAGGCGGCTGCCACCCCCCAGCGGGCTCTTTCGGCGCGTCCGCGGCCTCCCGCCTTCCCTCCCCCCGCACGGCGATGGCCGGGGCCCCGGGCGCGGGCTAGCGTCCCGGCCATGGGCGGCACCGCTCTCAGAGCGCGGCGGCTCAGGGTAAGGCGGAGGCCAGCGGGGCGTGGGCTGCGGGCCGGCGCGGGGCGCGGCTGGCGGGGAGCCTGGAGGAGGCCGGGCTGGGAGGGAGGAGCCTGCGCCGGGGGGGGCGGGGAGGGGGCCGCCTGCTTGCTTCTGGGCTCCTGCCTGGGACCCCGACGCTTGCAGCCCCACTCGCCCTGCCCTGTGCCGGATCCCCTGGAAGGCGGGGGCCTGCACGCACCCCAGACACCCTGCTGCTGAGCTCTTGCCGCAAACTTACTGCCCCTTTAGAACCTGCTGGGGGTGGAGACAGACCCCACTCGGGGCACCTGTGAACACCTGCTTATGAAAACTGCTTTAATTTCCTCCCCTCATTCCTAACAAAAACAAAAAACGCTCTAACCGTAGAGGGAAAGAAGCAATTGCTTTGGTAAAACATAAAAGACGTAAATATAGGGCTGGGGAGACAGCATAATGGTTATGCAAAAACCTTTCAAGCCAGCCTGAGGCTCTGAGGTCCCAGGTTCAATCCCCAGCACCACCGTAAGCCAGAGCTGAGCAGTGTTCTGGTTAAAAATAAAATAAATTTGTTTAAAAAGACGTAAATATTGGGAAGGGGTAGATAGCTTAATGGTTATGCAAAACAGACTCTCATGCCTGAGGCTCCAAAATTCCAGGTTCAATCCCCTGCACCCCCATAAGCCAGAGTTGAGCAGTGCTCTGATAAAAAAAAAAAAAGTAAATATTAACAAGAAAGGAGAAAACCAGAGCATGTTTCTAGCACATGCAATGCTGGTCTCATTCTTGATAGTCCAATGCTTTATGCACTTTACCACCTCCCTGCCCTCTTTCCATAATTTCTAAACAATTTGTTTTAATAGAAGAGTCAAGAGCACTGCTCAGGTCTGGCTTATGGTGGTGCGGGGGACCTCAAAACCTCAGGCATGCATCTTACAGAATCAATTTACCTTGCCCTCTTCCCACAATTGATAGCTCCTCCTTGGACTTTGATTCCCAAAGATGGTGGCCTGGTCTTAGTCCTCTGCACCCGAGGTCAGCCAGTTTGCTTGATCTCAGTGGGTTTCTCTAAGCCTCAAGCCAGGCAGAGACAAGTCCCTGAGAGCTGGGCTTGGAAATGAGTGGTGGGCTTTCAGGGCACTTGGCCAGGTCACACAGACTTTAGTGTGGTTAGCACCCAAGGTTCTTTGGAACTAAATTCTTCTTGAGCCTTCTACTTGCCTAGGGATTCCAGAAGGAATTCTGAAATTTGTAGTTGTAAATGAACCTCATGGCTTTGAAAGCTTCTCTTATCCCTCTGGCCCTGCTAAGGCTTGGAGTTCAGGAAGTCACAGGCAGGCAGGCAATAGTCAGGCTTACTTCAGGACAGGCTTCAAGAGCCCAGATTAGGTACGAGCGAGCGGCCAGGGCTGGCCTGTAAACTTGTGTCTTCCTTCTGGTTGGTAGCATTTCTGGGGACCACCAGCTGCCTGAGGCTCAGGGACCGAGACAGCGGCTCCAGCTAAAGGTCAGTTGTGATGTGCCTTGCCTGTTGGCACTGTCTCGGGGATGGGCCTCAGCTTCCTAAGCTCCAAAGAGCTTGACTGGGCCCCCAGCACTCCCACCTCCTCACAGCCATGAGGCAAGAATGTTCTCCTTATGTGACTAGACACGGGTTCCAAGTGGGGAGGGGACTGGCTCAGCATCCGGAGCCAAAATAGGAACAGAGCTGGGAGCTGAGCCTCCAGTGCTTCTGGGCTTTCACTTCTCCGCACCAACGCAGTCGGAATGCCTATGATTTCTGTGCTGGGCAAAATGTTTCTGTGGCAGCGCGAAGGGCCAGGAGGACGATGGACTTGTCAGACAAGTCGCAGAGGTGAGATCAGGGACCAGGGACCATAGATGTGACCTGGGAGGTGACGGGAAGCCCAGGAGCAGGGTGCTTGGGTGGCAAGAGGAAAATAACTCAGTATGAAAATCGGGGGTCAGATTGAAAACAGGACCAGCCAGGTTGAAGTTGGCAGGGCACCAGGGAGAAGCCTTAGGGGCTGGGGCTGAGTGTCCAGAACTCACTGGGGGCTTGTTAGAGAAAAAGAGGAGCTAACTGCGCAGGGCACGGGTGGGCTGAGGCTGGGCAGGGATCCTGCAGAGGAAGCGCTGGGCTTTCCAGGAGGACGGACAGGGAGGCTGAGACAGGACTGACTGACTGGAGCTCGCTTCCGTCTCTAGGAGGTCTGAGGGCACAATCCAGACGTGGGGCGACCGAGGCCCTGGGCTGGGGGCTTTCAGAGGGGCAAGCACTGCCTGGTCTGCTGGGGGGGGGGTGAGGAGGCAACAACGGAAGGACATGGGGCGAAGGGGAAGCCCAGCTGAATGTCCTCTCCTGCACCCCCAGTGGCCTCGGACCCCGCCTGGGCTGTGGAGTGGCTGGAACTTCCTCACGGCATCTCCCTGTCTTCCTTGGGATCTGCTCGCACCCTCCGAGGCTGGAGCTTGTCCTCCCGCCCTTCCTCCACCGACAGCCAGGACTTGCCAGAGGTGCCGGGCCCTGCTGGGTGTTGGCGGGGGACAGGGAGTGGGGGCGCATGCAGAGCGGGGCTCCTGGCCCGGCTCCCTGCGCGGAGGCGCTTATCCGGTGCAGGCCGCCCCCGCCCGCCGGGCTGCTCCTCCCTGTTCGCTCCTCCCGGGCGTCTGCTGGCGGGCGGGCTCACTGCTTCCACGCTGACGTCAGCGCATCCCAGCCGTATCCCGGGAGACCCTGTTGCATGGTGATGGGTTGCCAGGGAGACGTACACCTTTTCTCTGGGTCTACCGCAGCTGCGCTCAGCACGGATGGCTACTGGGGGGAGTTGGGGGGGACCGAGAGCCAGGAAACACCCAGCAGGTGCTCCTCCCCCCAGGCCTGGCCGGAAGCTCCCGGCACCGCCCTGGGGGTCCTGCTTGCCAGGTACCACCCGGGAGGGATGGGGTGGTCAGGGGCAGGTAGGGTTTCCCCTCCCTCCAGTGAGGGACTGGGAGGCGCTGGAGGCCGATGGGCAAAGTGGGGACGGGATTTGGGCCTCTGACTTCATTCCCAGGGAAGCCTTTGCAAGGCTTGTCAGGGTCAGAGACAGGTGAGCTCCATAGATAGTAACCCAGGTGAATCAGACTCGTGCCCTGGCATCTTGAGGGCCCTCAGGAGAGATGCCAGGATGGGGTGGGGAGAGGGACAGAGAGAAGACATCACTGAAGGTGGCATTGGAGTCAGGCCTCAGGTGGCAGTGGTATTCCTCCCAGGAAGGCAGCTTGCTGACAGTGAAGGTGAGGGAGTGAGGTTGTGCCGGGTAGAGCTGGCCCTGGGAGGAGATGGGGGCCTCCCACAGTGGGGTTTCCTCAGTCCTTGGCCTCAAAGCTGCTACTTCATTGGGCAGTAGAGGAGTCTAGAAAAGATTTTAAATGGGGACACGTTGTGGCCGTCACACTCAGGGAAAATGATGTCTCCATTTGTACCATGGCCCATTCATTTAGCCTCTGTTTCTGGAGAGGCAGCTCTGCCCTAGGCTCTGTGGGAGCACTACTACTCAGTGCGGCAGACCAGTAAGACACAGACCCTGCTTGCCCCAGCAGGCAGCGAGCGGCCCTAGCAGGGAGAGGAACATGCATAGGCACAGGCACAGGCACAGGCACAGGCACACACACACGGCACTCTGGGCCAAGGGAAGATCTCGGAACCCAAGACACCTGCTGGTGGGAAGAGCACTGTCTTAGAGCCCATTTGGAGGTGGAGCCTGTAGTACCTAGTCGATGGGGCACTCGAAGCTTTTGAGGGCCGAGTTTGGTTGTGTATGTGCTTCTGGTGCAGAAGTAAGGAAGTTAGGAATCAGGTCTAGATGCAGAGATACGTCCGGCAGCCACTGGAGGAAACAGCCTGAGGGTCTGAAGACAGTGGAGAGTGTGTGTGTGTGTGTGTGTGTGTGTGTGTGTGTGTGTTGATCAGACCCCACATCCTCTTCTCAAAGGCCCTGCTCACTCACTGCTGCTTCACCTAGGGCCAGCCTGTTCCACCTTTGCAAGCGGAGAAGCAGGATTGTAGCTGGCTAGCCCTTTAGATCTCCCGTCAGTACTGGGATGTGTGTGCCCCCCGGCCTCTCCTCACTGCCCCCTTTAATACCCCGGGTGTGGACTGGGCCAGGCCTACTGACCCACTGGTGCTCTCACCCTAGGTGAATGTTGGAGACACAGTCGCGATGCTGCCCAAGTCCCGGAGAGCCCTCACCATCCAGGAGATCGCTGCGCTTGCCAGATCCTCCCTGCACGGTATGTGTGCTCCCGCTGGGGCCGCCCCGTGCCTCCCGTTCTCTGAGGGCCCCCAGCCCCCGCCTCATCTGAGGCTCACATGAGCCCTACACAGCCCCCTTTCCTCTGCATGCTCCCTGGCACATGCCCCCAGTAGGCTCCCCTGCTCTGCCCGTCTCCAGGCATTTCCCAGGTGGTGAAGGACCACGTGACCAAGCCCACCGCCATGGCACAGGGCCGAGTGGCTCACCTCATTGAGTGGAAGGGCTGGAGCAAGCCGAGCGACTCTCCAGCTGCCCTGGAGTCAGCCTTCTCCTCCTACTCCGACCTCAGCGAAGGGGAGCAAGAGGCCCGCTTCGCTGCAGGTCAGTGGCCCAAAGCTGGCCAACAAATACTGTTCTTGTCTCTCATCCCATGCATGGGGTTGCCCCCTACCTTTTTTTTTTTCCCTGCCAGGATTTACACTGGCCAGCAGAATACTGCCACTTCCAGGGGACCCTCCCTTCCTTCCTTCTTTTATTTTGTATACAACTTAAGTTTTTTTGTAGATATGTATATAACTACATAAATACTTTTAAAATGTTTACTTATGGGAGTCAGGCAGGAGTGCAGCAGGTTAAGCGCACATGGCGCGAAGTGCAAGGACCGGCATAAGGATCCCAGTTCGAGCCCCCGGCTGCCTACCTGCAGGGGAGTCGCTTCACAGGCGGTGAAGCAGGTCTGCAGGTGTCTGTCTTTCTCTCCCCCTCTCTGTCTTCCCCTCCTCTCTCCATTTCTCTCTGTCCTATCCAGCAACGACGACATCAATAACAACAAGGGCAACAAAAGGGAATAAATAAATATTTAAAAAAATGTTTACTTAATTCTTTGGGAGACAGGGAGAAACTGAAAGGCGATAGGGGAGAGACACCTGCAGCACTGCTTCACCACTTGTGAATTCCCTCCCCTTGCAGGTGGGGACTGAGGGCTTGAACCTGGGTCGTTGCTCATTGTAACATCCGCACTCTACCAGGTGTGCCACCACCTGCAGCCCCCTTTCCCTACTTTTTTTTCTCTTTCAAGATTTGACTGATTCATGAGAAATGATAGGAGAGAGAGAAAAAGAACTAGACATCACTCTGATACATGTGCTGCCGGGGATTGAACTTAGGACCTCATGCGCTTGAGAGTCCAATGCCTTATCCACTGTGCCACCTCCCGGACCACTCCCTACTTTTTTAAAAAAAATTTTTAAATATTTATTTTATTTATTTATTCCCTTTTGTTGCCCTTGTTGTTTTATTGTTGTAGTTATTATTGTTGTTGTCATTGTTGGATAGGACAGAGAGAAATGGAGAGAGGAGGGGAAGACAGAGAGGAGGAGAGAAAGACAGACACCTGCAGACCTGCTTCATCGCCTGTGAAGCGACTCCCCTGCAGGTGGGGAGCCGGGGTTCGAACCGGGATCCTTATGCCGGTCCTTGTGCTTTGTGCCACCTACGCTTAACCCGCTGCGCTACAGCCCGACTCCCCACTCCCTACTTTAAAAAAAAAAAATTATTTATTTTCCCTTTTGTTGCCCTTGTTGTCTTTTTATTGTTGTTGTTATTGATGTTGTTGTTAGGACAGAGAGAAATGGAGAGAGGGAGGGGAAGACAGAGAGGGGGAGAGAAAGATAGACACCTGCAGACCTGCTTCGCTGCCTGTGAAGAGACTCCCCTGTAGGGGGGGTCTGGGGCTTGAACTGGGATCCTTACTCCGGGGTCCTTGCGCTTTGCATCACGTGCGCTTAACCCTCTGTGCTGCTGCCCGACTCCCCACTCCCTACTTTTTTTTAAAGCCAAGAGCACTGCTCTGGGTTATGATGGTGCTTGGGATTGAACTGGGGCATTTGGCATTAGTCATTTTGCATAACCATTACGCTGTCTTCTCTGTTCAAGATACCATTTAAAAAAAAACACAAAACTTTATTTATTGGATAAGGACAGCCAGAAATCAAGAGGGAAGGGGGTGATAGAGAGGGAGAGAGAGAGACACCTGCAGCACTGCTTCATCACTTGCAAAGCTTTCCCCCTGCAGGTGGGGACTGGGGGCTCAAACCCATGTCCTTGCTCATTGTAATACGTGGGCCCAGCCAGGTGTGCCACCACCCAGCCCCAAGATACCACTTTTAAAGATTCATGAGACAGAGCAAGGAAGGAGAGAAAGAACCAGAACATCACTTGGGTCTAGTGCTATAGTCTCTGGGTCACCTCCTGAAGTTACTATTATTTACTTTTTCTTTTTCTTACACTCAGCTCTGGCTTATAGTGGTGTGGAGGATTACCCTGGGGCTTCAGAGCCTCAGGCATGAGGGTCTCATTGCATAGCCATTAAGCTATCTACCCCTGCCCTTATTTATTTTTTTCTTTAGAGAGTAAGAGGGGCTGGGTGGTGGCACAGCTGGTAGAGTACATAGGTTACAGTGCGCAAAGACCTGGTCCTCACCTGCAGGGGGAAAGTTTTGCAAGTGGTAAAGGTGTCTGTCTGTCTCTCTCTCCCCCCTTCTCACTCAAGTTTTCTATCTTATAAAATAAATATTTTAGGGGGGCGGGCGGTAGTGCAGTGGGTTAAGCACACATGGTGCAAAGCACAAGGACCGGCTTAAGGATCCTGATTCTAGCCCCTGGCTCTCCACCTGCAGGGGGGTCACTTCACAAGTGATGAAACAGGTCTGCAGGTGTCTATCTTTTTGTCCTCTCTCAATTTTTCTCTGTCCGATCCAACAACATCATCAATGGCAAAAATAACAATAGAACAACAACAAGAGCAACAAAATGGGAAATAATGGCCTCCAGGAGCAGTGGATTCGTAGTATAGGCACAAAGCTCCAGCAATGACCCTGGAGGAAAAAAAAAAAAGAGAGAAAAGAGACGAGACACCACAGTACTGCTTCACTGCTTGTGAAGCTTCCCCTGTGCCTGATGGTACTGGGCCTGGAGTCTTCCGGGAGCCCCGCTCTCCCTACTCCTGCCTCTGGGGGAACCACCCTCCTCTTCTAATGCTGGCCGGCGTCCTCCCTGACAGGAGTGGCCGAGCAGTTTGCCATCGCAGAAGCCAAGCTCCGGGCATGGTCTTCGGTGGATGGGGAGGACTCCACGGACGAATCCTATGATGAGGACTTTGTTGGAACTGACTCAGGTGAGGGGCTGCCCAGGCTCAGACCTGCAGGCTATTCTCCCTCCACCCCCAGCTAATTAGTGAGTTCTCCGAGGGAGGCGGGCAGGTGGAGCAGGCTGGATATGCTGTCACTCTGGGATGACCCAGGCCCAGACTGGCCCTGAGCCACATGTTTGTTGTTGGATGCTTAGCATTGATCCAGGGCCACTCCTTGCTCTTGTGGCATCTTGGGGCCGACTAGGAGGAGACCCTCCCACCCCCCTCTGGTAATCGTAGACCCACGCCAGGGCCCACTGCTTGGTGAGTGGAGTTCCAGCCCTTGCTTGCTGCCTGGGATAAGCATCCTTTGTGCAGCTAACAGCCTCTGCAATCCTGTAACCCTGGTACAGGGTACAGTAGGTAGGTGGACAGGTTCAACTCCCACTCCCCACTACGGACACCGAGACAGTATCCAGCTCTTGCCCCAGAGCCAAGCTTCCTGGGAGTGTCGGTGTGGGTCAGCCCAGGGCAGCGGGCTAGCGGGCGCTCTGCTTTCCCTTTACAGAACTGGCGGGGCCGTTGCCTCTGGGGCACCTCCAGGACCTCTTCTCCGGCCGTCGGCTGTCCCGGCCTGTGCGCCAAGGCTCCGTGGAGCCCGAGAGTGAGTGCTCACAGACCGTGTCCCCTGACACCCTGTGCTCCAGCCTGTGCAGCCTGGAGGACGGGCTTCTGGGCTCCCCAGCCCGGCTGGCTCCGCCACTGCTGGCCGAGGAGCTGCTGCTGGCCCAGCTGCCCCCCAGCCAGGAAAGTGCCTTCCGCAGCCTGGGCCAGCTGGAGGCCCCGGACTCGCCCTACGACCCCTCGCCCCTCACAGAGCCCTGCTTCTCCCCTGCTGAGGAGGGTGGGGTGGAGGAGGAAGAGGCTGCACCCTGCAAAGACTGTCCACCTCCCAGCCCGCCACACTCGGGCAGCTGGGAGCAGCAGCGGCAAGCCTCCGGGGCGGCATCCTCAGAGGAGCAGCAGTGACCTCGGGCTGCCTGGAGGCCTGGCCCAGCTGGGGCCTCCCAGGAGCGTTCCGCTTCTGCAGTGTGTGTTTGCATGAACGTGTTTGGAGTGGAGGCGGGGCCAGGCTGGGGGCGCATGCCCTGCCCCCACTCCCGGGGTTTGCCGGGGTGGCCCGGGGCCCTGGGGGCATGGCTCCAGCTGTGGCAGACACTGATGCTCGTATTCCTCAATCAAAAACGCCTCGTGCTTCCTCCCAGGATGGCGTGCGCCCCATGGGACAGCCGGGAGTGGGCCTGGCGGGGCTTGGGGGGAGCTTGTCCTCCTCCCCACCTTACCCTCCAGGCCTTCTCCGCTTCTCTCCTCACCTGAGTCCGTGTGCCATGTCCCGTAGCATCACCTGGGGAGGGGCCGGCTCTGCCCCCCTGGAGCCCCTGGACTGAGCCTCCCCCCAGGGCCCCTCGCCCTGCTGGGCTCGTGCTGTGCTTCACCTCTCCATCATCTCTAAATCTTCTTCTTTTTCCTGAAGAAAGAGGGGTTTTGGTCTGTTCTTTCAGTCGGATCTTCTCTGGGAAGCATTGATGAAAACAGGCGTCCTTCCCCGGGGCCTTGATGCCTCAAACCCTCCCCCCCCCACTGCTGGGGTCTGGATCCTTTATGGGGGCTCCCAGCCCACCTGGCTGCTCTCCGGGTGCAGTGGGAAGAAGGGCTGGCCAACTCGGCTTGCTGGGACTTGGCTGCTGTTAAAGAGAGGGCCACCAGGGGGCGCCATCTGGGCAGGGCAGGTGCTGTGCTAATGCCCCCCCCCCCAGGGGAGTGTCGTCCTTAGGGTGGAAAGGGGATAATGCTTTTCTTCACTGAAGGAAAGGCTGGCATGACAGTACCATGGGGCCTCTGCCCCAGCAGGGTGCTGGTGACCAAGCAGTGGAGGCCTGTGTGAATGTTCCCTTGGGGGGGGGGGGGCGGCAGGGGTGGGTTGAAGGGGGCTGCAGAGAGAGCTTAGACCCTGTCGGGTTGGGCAGGTAAGAGAACCCAAGGTAAGAACAAGAGTTGGGGGGGCACAGGCATACTACAGGCTCATTAGGTGTTTATTTTGTTCTATTTAAGAATCTGTTTTATTAAATTAATATAAAAATCTTTGTAAATCTCTATATACATCTGGTCATTGGAGATTCCAGTATGAACCCATTTTGACCCCTCCTCCCACCCTGCAGGGCCCCCTGAGTAGGAGTGGAGGCCAGGTGTTGGCAGGGCAGTGCTGATTATGTCCCCTCCCCGAGCACTTGCTACAGGGCCAGGGCTCCAAACTGCCCCTGCCCCGCTTCTCCCAGGCAGGCCCTCAGGGGCATCACTGGCACTTGTCATCGCTGTCAGAAGGGCTGCCCTCTCGGGGGAGGCCATGTCGGGAGCGGGGCCCCCACAATGCATGCACCTCAGTGGTCTCTGTGTCGCTGCTGCTGGTGGCGCTGTCCCGGAAGCTGGCGAGGGGTGGCCGGACCTTGACCCCCTGGGCCGTGACGGAGCCCTCGATGGCCTTCCGGAGCTGGTGGGGTGAGAAGGTGGCGTCGTGTGCCTGAGCTCGGTGCTGTTCCTGGCCGGGACCCTCCCCCAGCACTGCCCCTGGGGGAGCGGGACACAGACCTCTCCCAAGGATTTGCGGGAGGCCTGCATGACTCTGGTGGCCCTTAGCCTCTCACCTCCTTCAGGGTGACAACTCCAATGAGTCTGCCGATGCTGGTGACATAAGCGTGGTCCACTCCCAGCAGTGAGAAGATGGTGTGTGTCTGCAGGGGTGGGAGGAGCAGGGAAGACATACTGTACTTAATGCGAGTGGGGATGGGTCTGGGTCACATGCTGGGGGCAGAGGAGTGCTGTAAAGAGGGGGATCCTGGGGGTGGAATAGGAGGTTTCTGGGAGGAGGTCACAGAAGCTCCTTGTTAGCAGGAATCCACTGTTGCTTATGGTGATGGCGCAGTGGAGAGGAGTCTCTATCCTGTGTTAGAAGGATGCGGCGAACAGCCAAAGGTTCCGGCGTCTAATCTCAGTCCAGCCCCAAGCAGTATCGTACCCATTCTGCAGGGGTGAGTCTTGCAGTCCTGGGGCCCGTTGCCTATCTGTTACTATGGAGGGAGGAAACACAGCCTCTCCTGTGCAGGAGCCCAGTCAGTCAGGGACCAAGCCAAGGAGGCTGCCCCCAAGGGTACTGACCGCAAGCCCCACGCCTTAGTGGCTCACACATTGTGCCTTCTGCACTGGCTCTCTGCTGCTGGCTGCCCAGCGTTGGTGTCCCTTCACTCTGCCCCCAACACCCCAGTCTTGGCCTGAAGCACCTGACAGTACATGCAGTGTCCTTTTTTCCCCAGGGTTCAAGCGGCACCCCATATCCCACTGAGACACAGCTCACAGTCCAGGGAACAGCAGTCACCCCCACCCCTAGCTTGCAGATGTTAACCCCAGGGTTGAACAAGTGTCAAGTAGTTCCCCCTTGGGCTCTCTGTGTCTACTCTGGGGCCAGATGTCTTGAAAAGCTTGTTCCTGGAATTTCTGGCCTATGGTTTATCTCACTTTTATTTACTTTTAAGCCTCTGGGCTTGGTGTTTGAAGCAAAATGGGTATTAATAGCCCAGTTTGTCAACTAGCAGCTACTCAGAACTCATTGTCATTGTCAACATTTTAAAAATGGATAAGGAAGGGGGGGAGATAGGGAGAGAGAAAAAGTGATACCTATAGCTCTGGTCACCACTTGTGAAGCCTTTCCCCCCGCAGGTAGGGACCAGAGGCTTGAACCTGGGTCCTGTGCTCAACTGGGTGTGCCACCACCCCGCCCCTACAGGTGAGTTCGTTAGGACACAACTTCTAGAACTTTCCTAACTCCATGGAAGGCATGGCGGTCTGGAGAAAAGCATCGGGACTTTCAGCTTTAGCCAAGCTCGTGGCTGCACTTCTTCAGCACCCACACCAGAGCAGCGTGGGGTTAGCAAGGCCTTCCTTTTGTCTATTGTGGACCCCCGTGTACTAAACACTATCTTCAGGGCTGGAAAAATAGCTCACTTGGGTAGTGTGCCTGCGTTGCTCTATGTGAGATCGATGTTTGAGCCTGGGCCCCAGAGCACTGAAGGAAGCTTTGGTGCTGTGCTTGTTGCTGTATCCCCTCCCACCTCCTTCTGAAAGTCAGCTCAGAGCTGTGAAACCCTGGTGACAAAAGAATAAACAAACTTTTTAATGTTTTCATTTAACTTCAAAGAAAATACCCTCCATTTTTGTTGTCATTATGGCTTCACTGCTCTGGGCTTTTTCAGATAGAGTGGCTGGGTAGTGGCGCACCCAGTGGAGTGCACGTTACCATAAGAACCTGGGCTTAGGGGACCAGGCCGTAGTGCAGCGGGTTAAGCGCACATGGAGCAAAGCACAAGGACCGGCTTAAGGACCCCGGTTCGAGCTCCCCACCTCGGCTCCCCACCTGCAGGGGAGTCACCTCACAAGCGGTGAAGCAGGTCTGCAGGTGTTTATCTATATTTTCTCCCCGTTTTCCCCTCCTCTCTCCATTTCTCTCTGTCCTATCCAGCAACAACAATAATAATATTAACAACAACGACAGACAAGGGCAACAAAAGGGAAAAAATAGCCTCCAGGAGCAGTGGATTCATAGTGCAGGCACCAAGCCCCAGCAATAACCCTGGAGGCAAAGAAAAAAAAAAAAAAAAGAACCTGGGCTTAAGCCCCCAGTCCCCGCTTACAGCGTGGAAGCTTCATGAATGGTGAAGCAGCGCTTGCATGTCTTCCCCTTTCCCTTTCTATCTCCCCTTTCCCTCTCAATTTCTCTCTGTACTATCAAATGAAAGAGGAAGAGAGAGACCATAGCACTGAAGCTCCCTCCACTGTGCTGGTGGCCAGGCTCGGGGAAAACATAACTTTAATAGAAGATTTCCTTTCCTAATAATCCCTTGGCCTTGTCTGCTTACATGTTAATAATCCCTCTAATCTTCTCCTGAGAATCCAATCAAGTAATCCCCCTGGAATTTTTCTCCACAATCCTGTGCTTCAGCAGATTACAGGTGCCTTTTCTGTGTGCAATCCAATCGTCCCCAGCCTATTTATTCTTCTTTTTTAAATATTTATTTTCCCTTTTGTTGCCCTTGTTTATTGTTGTAGTTATTATTGTTGTTGTTACTGATGTCATCGTTGTTGGATAGGACAGAGAAATGGAGAGAGGAGGGGAAGACGGGAGAGAAAGACACCTACAGACCTGCTCCAACTGGAATCCTTACGCTGATCCTTGCACTTTGCGCCACCTGCACTTAACCCGCTGCACTACTGCCCAACTCCCTCAAACTGGGATTCTTACACCGGTCCTTGGGCTTCGAGCCGCTGTACTACCGCCCAACCCCCGCCTATTTCTTCTTTTTAAGGTTTATTATGAAAAAGGGAGGGAGAGAAAACAGCATCAACCTAACACATGTAATATGTTTTTTCCTTTCCTTTTCTTTAAAAAAAATTTTTTTTTGCCTCCAGAGTTATTGCTGGGGCTCGGTGCCTGCACCATGAATCCATGGTTCCTAGAGGCCTTTTTACTCCTCCCCCACCCCACCCCCCGTCGCCCCTGCTGTGGTAGCCTTTTGGTTATTATTGTTGTTGATGTCATTCATTATTGGATAGGACAGAGAGAAATGGAGAGAGGAGGGGGAAGACAGAGGGGGAGAGAAAGATAGACACCTGCAGACCTGCCTCACCGCCTATGAAGCGACTCTCCTGCAGGTGGGGAGCCGGGGGCTCAAACTGGGATCCTTCCACCAGTCCTTGCACTTTGTGCCACATGCACCCAACCTGCTGCGCTACTGCCCGACCCCCCCTTCTTTCTTTTAAATTTCATTAAAAAAATTTTTTTAAAATTTTATTTCCCCTTTTGTTGTCCTTGTTGGTTGTTTTTGTAGTTATTAATGCCGTCGTTGTTAGATAGGACAGAGAGAAATTAGGATTAGGGGAAGATTGGGGGGGGGAAGATAGACACCTGCAGACCTGCTTCACCGCCTGTGAAGCGACTCTCCTGCAGGTGGGGAGCCGGGGGCTCGAACCGGGACCTTTACTCCGGTCCTTGAGCTTTGTGCCACGTGCGCTTAACCCGCTGCGCTACCGCCCGACTCCCCGTATCAGGTACTCTTACAGATTGTGCCTTCACCCCTCAGAAGACTCTATGACACAGGTACTGTGACCCCCCGTGTTAATGTTAAGAGAGAAACTAGATGTGAGGAAGCCAGCAAAACAGCTCACTTGGCTAGTGTGCCGCTTTGCTGCTCCAGGGTCAAGCCTGGCTTCTTCTAATACTGGAGGAAGCTGTGGTGCTGTGGTTTCCTTTCCTCTTTTTAAAAAATATTTTTATTTATTATTGGATAGAGACAGAGAGAAATTGAGAGAATAGAGGGACAGAGAGAAACACCTGCAGGCCTGCTTCACCACTCATGAAGTTTCCACCAATTCCCCCACCCCCACAGGTGGGGACCAGGGTTTGAACCTTTGTCCTTGTGCACTGTAATGTGTGCACTTAACCAGGTGTGTCGCCACCTGCCCCATCTTCCCTCTCTAGCAGAAAAAAAAAAGTCAGCCCTAGAGAGGTGAAGTTCCAGAAGTGGCCAGGGAAAAAAAAAGTGTGAAGTTACATAGCTAGGCAACTGGCAGCAGGTGAGAACGTGGCTTTAGTCTGGCTCAGTGTGGGCAGGGTGCTGTCCCCCCCCCCAACCCCCCCCCTCTGCTCAGTGGACAGGTCCCTCCATGAGGTGTGGTCTTCAATGTCTCCCCCTCTTCCCTCCAGGCTCCCCTCCCACCCTCAGTCGGGGTACTGCTCACTGACCTCTCAGGTCTGCGGCACACTTGACTTTGATCTTCTGTGTGGCTATCTAGTGCTTCCAGTTCTCTCTGCTTTTGTTAGTCAGCTCCTCAGAGACTTTCTTGTCCTCTGATTTTTAAGTGTGCAACAGACACCTACTTTGTTCCTGTTCCTAATTTAATTAGACACCGGGGAGTCCGCTGGGTGGCTTGTCCTTTTTGGGGTTTGGGAACAGTGACTTGACAGGGTGAGGGACAACGTGGCCTTCTGAAAGAATTCTGGGAGTGGGGCCAGCAGCTCTGGGCTCTGGGCCTGACTCTGTTCCACTGACTCGGGCACGTGACCTCTTTGCTGCCTCAGTTTCTTTCCCTCTCTCTTTTATCGCCACCAGGATTATTATTACTGGAGCTTGGTGCCTGATGACAAACCCACTCCTCCTGGTGGCCTTTTTTTTTTTTTTTTCTTCTTATTTGATAGTAGAGTATAGGGGAAGACAGGGAGAGCGACAGAGAGACACACCATTCATGAAGCTTCCCCCCTGTAGGTGGGGAGTGGGGTTTTGAACCTGGGTCCTCGTGCATAGTAACGTGCACTTAACAAGGTGCACCACTGCCAGGTTCCCTCCCCTCCTCAGTTTCCCTATAGGTGGAAAAGGTCAAACCCACAGAGGTTTGGACCTTCTTGGATTCCAGGCCTAGTTCTGCTGCCTACTAGCTGTGTGAATCGAGGCAACTCATCTCATCTATCTGAATCACACAGTCCTCATCTAGGTACAGCAGAAGACTCACAGTCTGTTTAACCATGTGGCTGTGAGGAGCATGAAGTATGTTAAGAAATTAGCCCAGGAGGCGAAGGAGATAGCATAATGGTTATGCAAACAGACTCTCAAGCCTGAGGGTCCAAAGTCCCATGTTCAATCCCCTGCACCACCATAAGCCAGAGCTGAGCAGTGCTCTGGTGTTTCTCTTTGTGTGTGCCTCTCTCTCTGCATCTCTCTCTAAAAAAAAATAAAGAAAATACTAAAAAAAACTCAGGGAGTTGGGTGGTAGCACAGTGGGTTAAGTGCAAGTGTCTTTCTCTCCCCCCCTCCATTTCTCTGTCCTATCCAACAATGACATCAATAACAACAATAATTACAACAGTAAAAAAAAAAAAAAACAACCTAATAAGGGCAACAAAAGGGAATAAATAAATAAATAAGAAAAGAAAAAAGAAATTAGCCCAGTGGGTGGGGGAGAGAGCATTAATGGTAATGGTTCTACAGAATTTATATGCCTTAGGCTCTGAGGTCTCAAGTTCAATCCCATAAGCCAGAACTGAGCAGTGCTCTGGCTTAAAAACAAATACATCACACACACACATATACATATGATTTTTAGAAAAGTCATAAAGTCATGATGCATTTTGGCATAGAAAAATACATCACTGGGGGGGGGCAGTGGTAGTGCACCGGGTTAAGTACACATAGTGCGAAGTGCAAGGACCAGCATAAGGACCCCGGTTCGAGCCCCCAGCTCCTCACCTGGGGGGTGAGTCACTTCACAAGCAGTGAAGCAGGTCTGCAGGTGTCTATCTTTCTCTCCCTGTCTACCCTTCCTCTCTCAATTTCTATCTTATCTAACAGCAACAACAACAACAGGAGAAACATGGCTGCCAGGAGCAATAGATTTGTAGTGCAGGCATTGAGCCTCAGGTATAGCACTGGAGGCAAATGAAAGAAAGAGAAGAAAGAACGAAGGAAAAAGAAAGAAAAGAAAAATACATCACTGCTTTACCGACAACCCAATTAATATATAACCGGTGCCAGGCGCACAGCAGGCACTAGAAATACCAGTATTCTTACCATCGTGGATGTTTGGGGCTGAGTGACATGATCCATGTGGAAAAGCTTTAGAGGTTTCAGAAAGGCTTTCAATAAAAGCCCAATGTCAGGTCTACCACGCTGCCTTTTATTTTTATTTATTGGGTTGCTGGAAAAGTCATGACACATTTTTGCATAGATTAAAAAAAAATACAACATGACTTTTCTGACAGGTCAATTTTTAAGTCATTGGGTCTCCCTGGTCTAGGCTAACCTTTTCCAGGCAGAGACAGACAGAGGGAGAGGGAGGAAGACACCACAGCACAGTTTCCTCCAGTGAGGTGGGGGGTCAGGCTTGAGCTCAGGTCTTGTGCACTTTCCAGGCCTATTCCCGCTGCCTTTTCCCCTATGAGTGCACTGCAGTTCCCTTGCAGGAGCTAGAGAGATTCAGCTAAGCTAGCTGTAGACCTCAGAGTCTTACCCTGCCTTAGAGGTTTGTGTACTAAGTCTGTCAGAAACGGCCAGAAGGGCTCTTGCTTTCTGCCCTGCAGTCTACCAGGTGTGCCTGGACTCCCTGCCAAAACTTAAATGCAGAAGGCGCCCACCAGTGCTGGCTGTGCTGTGCCCTCCAGTGAGGCCTCCCCCAGCTCCACAGGGCTCATCTCCCCGCCAAAGTTGGCCAGCCTACAGGGAAGGTTCCCACTTCATTTCTGCAGGCTGTCTGCATCCCTACCAGTGTCCAGAACTTTCTGGGGTCACACATTCCAAGACCCCCACTGGGCGCTTCTCATCTGTGTTTATCTCTTCTCTGCAGTGTCCCCACCCTCCCCTCCAGCTGGCTTGTTTGTGAGCCTTTCTTATCCTTCCTGTTTCTCACCCACGTTGTTCTTCAGTGTGGGTGTATCAGCCGGCAGCTGGCAGCCTCCAGCCTAGCTCTGACCCTGGCCTGGCCTTCTGGCTTCTGCCCAGTTCCAGCCCTGTCTTTGTTGTGCTTTGGCCCATCGTTCCCCAGAGGCAAGGCTGAGCAGAGGAAAAATGATGCCTCGCTGTGCCTGGAGCAGGAGAGGCTCAGGGGCCCTAGCTCCCGGCCCCTGCCGTGCACAGCAGTGTCTGGAAAGCATCTCAGCACAAAGCCTGTTCTCTGTGGTGCCACCCGCTTCCCCCCACCCCCCACCTTGTGGCCCACATCCAGGCTCTTGGGGGACTGGGCTCCCCACCTTGTGCAAAGAGGTCCGCTCCACTAGCTGGAAGGGCGCGGGGTCAATTTTGCAGTCACTGAAGTTGACAGGCTCATCGAGTTGCTGCTCCTCCCACTCCAGGATCTGGGGGGGGGGGGGAAGCAGAGATTGGGGGTAGGGAAGGAAAAGGTGCCAGGGGTCACCCAGCCTTCCCTGTCCCTCCTGTGGCTTCTGTAGCCCCAAAGATGATGGAACACACCCAGGAGGAAGCAGGGTCCAGAGTCCAGTCACACCTACCTCCTCAGGGGTCATCTCGCCTTCCAGGTCCGAGTCACTCTAGGAGAGAGGGAGCGAGCGAGGCTGGCAGCTGGGAGCTGAGGGCAGGAGGGTGTCTCCCCCAGCTTGGGGGGAAGGGGACTGGCGTGCGCCTTGCCCCCACCCTCCCTGCCTGGCTCCTGAAGTGAAGGAAGGAACAAAGAAAGGAAGGAAGGAAGAAAGGAAGGGAGGAAAGGGGATACTCACCGCCAGGGAGATTCGCACCCGCTTCAGCTTGCGCTTTTCACAGGCTTCCGACTTCGACTTGGTTAGAGCCAAACCAGAGAGAAGAGGAGTGGGTGTTAGGGGGAGGAGGGGGGTGAGGGGGGCAGCGAGCTGGGAGGAAGGGCACTGCAGACAGAGAGAAGATCGGGAGGCCTGGCGGGGCACTGTGGGGCTAATGGACAGGTACAGAGAGATAGAGCCGGCAGGACACACCTGACCACTCACCTCTGACGCCTCGGGAGTGGGGCTGCCGCAGAAGAGGTTCCGGAGGGCGATGCCTGCTTGTTCCACATTCCCTGTGTCCCCAAACACAGGGACCAATGTCACGGGGGGGGGGGGGGGGGGAGGCTGCCTGGGCCTAGCCTGGGGGTGCCCTAAGCCAGACAACCAGGGGGGTTGGGGCTCACCTGTGGGACTCTCTCCAAGATTTGTTGTGGTGCTGGGCCCCCTCTTGAGGGCAGGCTTCAAGGGTTTGTGGGTGTCTCCCCGGGGTGCTGGGAAGCCTGAGTCCTCCGTGTTCACCTGCTTGGGCAGAAAAGGGGGCAGGTGAGGGCTCGGCCTGGACCCTTCCCTGTGATTCCCCTACAACTGGCCGGCAGGAGGCGCACCCTCACCTGGAAGCGTACGGCAGTCTCGGGGCTGGGGGGCCCCTCCTGGTCGGAAGGCGGGGAGGGCTGGGCAGCTCGGCGCTCCTGCAGGTGTTGGCGCCTGCGCGCTGGGCTCAGCTGGGCGGCCAGCAGGGCACCCACCTGTGCGCGCTCAATGGAGCCCAGGAGGATCATGGACTCTGGGGCGGGGGCAGAGGGGGTTCAGCAACAGGGCGGGAGGCCTACGCTCGCACCCAGAGCCGGGAAGCAGGGAGAGGGTGTCACACCTGAAGACTCCACGAGGGCCAGCACGCGGCCCCTGGTCCTATGCAGCGTGAGCCGCAGGTCCCGGAAGGTGCAGCTGAGTGCCACGTAGGGCACGTCCCTCACCATGATGTCCTCCACTCGCACCCGGTACTGCCTGGGGGCAGAGCGGCCTGGGTCCATGGTGGGTGCATCCCCGTGGGGATGACGACTCGGGGGGCCAAGGAGCAGCCCCAGCTCGGGAATGAAGGCACGGGGTGGCCAGTTCCCATCTCTCAGGCCGGTGCTTGCTGGGGTGGGGAGTGGGGTGGGTGCAGGGCGCCCTGGGGTGCCTCCCCCCATCCCTCGGCCCGCCTGCGCCCCCCTTACTGGTGGCGGCCCCAGCCCAGCTCGGGCAGGTAGGGCAGCTTCTTGATGCGAATGATGCTGTCGTAGAGCGAGGGCTGCAGGCTCTGGGCCACGGCGTTGGCCAGGATGACAGCGATCATGACCGGCAGGATGTGGGCGATCTGGCCCGTCAGCTCGAACACAATCACGGCGGTGGACACCGTGTGTGTCACTGCCCCAGCCAGTGCCGCAGCCCCTGCGGACGGCACCCCCAGTCTCTTCAGGAGCCTTTCCTACCCAGGACAGCTTTTTTTTTTTTCTTTTTTCTGCATCACTGCTCAGCTCTGATTTACAGTGGTGTGGGGGATTGAACCTGCAACGTGGGAGCCTCAAGTATAGAGTATGCTTGCATAGGCATTATGCTATCTACTCCTGCCCACAAGCGTGCATTTATTAACTTGTTTACTGCCACCACGATTACTGCCGGGGCTCAGTAGCTCCACTACTCAGTGGCCATTTCTTTTGTTTCCTTTTCTTCAGTAATATTGTTTGTTTTATTGTAATGAGAGAGACTGCTCAACTCTGGCTTACGGTGGTGCTGGGGACTGAACCTGGGACCTCAGGCCTGAAAGCTGTTTGCATTAACCACTATGCTATTTTCCCAGCCCTTATTTTCTTTTTCTTTCTGATTTGGAGAGAGATACCTGCTACACTACTCTACCTCTTGCAGATAGGTACCAAAGGGCTTGAACTTGGGTCCTTGTGCATGGTAATGTGAGCTCTAATGGCTGCACCACCTAGGCCAGTTCACTTATTTGTTTTGCCACTAGGGTTGTTGCTGGGGCTTGGTATCTGCATGATGAAGCCACTTCTTCTGGAAGTTCTTTCCTCCCTTCCTTTCCTTTTTATTTTTTTATTTTTATTGATAAATAAAGAGAAAAAATAGTGGTCCAGGGGGTGGTGCAGTAGATAATGCACTGGACTCTCAACCATGAGGTCCCGAGTTCAATCCCTGGCAGCACATGTACCAGAGTGATGTCTGGTTTTCTCTTTCTCTCTTGAATAAATAAATTATTTTAAAAAGAAAAGAAAAAATAGAGTGGTCCGGGAGGTGATGCAGAGAATAATGCATTATATTCTTAAGTATGAGGTCCGTAGTTCAGTCCCTGGAAGCAAATGTACCAGAGTGCTGTCTGGTTCTTTCTCTCTATCCTCCTTTCTCACTAGTAAATAAATGATATCTCTTTTATTACATTTTTTAATATTTATCTGTTTATCCCCTTTTGTTGCCCTTGTATTTTTTACTGTTGTTGTAGTTATTACTGTTGTTATTATTGATGCCGTTGTTGTTGGATAGGACAGAGAGAAATGGAGACACCTGCAGCCCTGCTTCACCACTTGTGAACCTTTCCCCCTGCTGGTGCAGACCTGGGACTTGAACCTGGATCCTTGTGCACTGTAATGTGAGCAAGACTAGGTGGTGGCATATTTAGTTGCGTGCACATGTTACAGTGTACAAAGACCCTGGTTCGAATTCCTGGTCCCCACCTGCAGGGGGGAAGCTTTGTGAGTGGTGAAGCAGTGCTGCAGGTGTCTTTCTGTCTCTCTCTATCACCCTCTCCCCTCTTGATGTCTGGCTGTCTTTATCCAATAGATAAATAAAGATAATTAAACATGTTTTAAAGAATCTTTTTTTAAAAAAAAGAGAGAAATAGAGAGAGAGGGGAGCACTGTTCCACCACTTGTGAAGCTTCCCCTAGATGAAGGCAGGGAGGGGCCAGGGGCTTGAACCTGGGTCCTTGTGCATGGTAACCTGTGTGCACTCTAATGGAGGCACCACTGCCAATTCTACATTGGGACAGTCGTTTGAGGGGCTCTAGGGCTGGCCAGCAGAGTTCTGGGGTTTGGGCTCTGGCATGGAGGGAAGCCCGGTTTCAGCCAGCAGGGGGCACCAGAGTCTCAAACCTTGTGGCAGAGGCCAGAGGTTTCTCTGGACAGACTCACCCACCACTGCATAGCCCCCAGGCACAATCCGATAGGTGCTGCTGTCGGTGTGAATCCCATCTGGGAACCAGGCGGCCATGCTTTCGCCAACCAGCCGCCCAAATGCCGCTCCTTCGGGGAGGGAGGGGAAGAGAGACAGGCAGTGGAGGGGGAGGGTGGGGGCACTGGGAAGAGAGAGGGGCAGAAGGTAGGGAAGGGGCCAGCGGGTCACTCAATGCAAGGGATGCCCATGGGTGGGGGTGGGGGTGGGCAGAGAGAGGATCAGGGTCACCGCGCACAGCTGAGGACTCACCGATGACAAAAACTGGCATGAAGGCCCCACAGGGCACTGGGATGGTGGTGGCCAGTGCAGACATCCAGAACTGCAGGTGAGATGGGGCTCAGCCAAACATAGGAGCTGTGGTTCCCCAGACCCCAGGCCTCCCTCCTGGGAGAGCTCGAATGGACTGGCTGACATCTGCACTCCGCCTTCCACCTAGATGCCTGGGCCAATTATCTAAGTTCTTTGTGTCTGAACTTCCTGTCCACCCACGTCTTTTTCCTTCCTTCCTTCCTTCCTTCCTTTCCTCTTTTCCTTCCTTGTCTTTCTCTCTCTAGTCTCACTGGGCTTCACGAACACTCTAGGCTGAGTGAGACAGAGCAGGAAAGACCACAATACAAAAGCTTCCTCCAGTGCCTTGAGGGCAGGGGGCTCAAACCAGGATGGTGTAGGTGGCAGAGTACTACCCAAGCGAGCTGTTTTGCTGGCTACCATCTTGCTCTCTCTCCTTCCTTTGTCAGTGCCTGGGCTTCAGCACTTTTGGCTTATTTATATATTTATCTCAGCTGAGATAGGGTGGGGTGGGGTGAGGTGACACACAGTACCAGAGCTGCCCCAGTGCTGTCATTCTTCCCTGGTATGATGGGGCTTGAACCTTGGTTGTGTACTTGGCACGGCAGGCACCTACTAGGTGAGCTATTTCACTGGCCCCCAGCTTCCCATCTTCACAGCAGGGATCCTGATAACACCTTTCTCACAGCTTTGTTCTGAGGCTGCATGAACTTCTGAGGGAAGTGCTAAGGGTGCCTGGACCCTGTGTACCCAGGTAGATGACAGCTGTGCTTATGTGCGGAGCCCACCTTCATGAGGATGAAGATGACCAGGGTAAGGAAGACGTTGGCACGTGGCGGGCTCCAGGCCTGGGAGGTTCCAGGTGGCTCTAGGTCCTCCACTAGGCCTTGGCGGACCCAAGTCCGGTTGTCAAAGAGGGTGACCAGAGTCTCTTTCTGGGAAAGCTAGAGGGAGACAGGGTACCTGAGACTGGGGAACAGACAGGATGCAGGGGAGGGGTTCACTGTAGTGTTGGGGCTGTTGACCTTACTTTTTTTTAAGGCATTTATTTTTATATTAAAAAATGTCTTATTTTATTTTGGTGAGAGATACAGAGAGAAACACCAGAGCTCTGGTCAGCTCTGGCTTCTGGTGGTACTGGGAACTGAAGCTGGAAGCTTGGAGCCTCAGGCATGAAAGTCTTTTGCAGAACCATTATGCTATCTCCCAAGCCTATATTTCATTTTTATTTATTTATTTTTAATTTTAAATATTTATTTATTTCCTTTTTGTTGCCATTTTATTTATACTTTTAAAAAACACTTTTATTTATTAGTCATAGGATAGATAGAAATTGAGAAGGGTGGGGGAGATAGAGAAGGAAAGACAGAGACACCTGCGGGGGGTGGGGTGGTGGCTGGCAGTAGCACAGCAGGTTAAGCGCACATGGCACAAAGCACAGAGACACCTGCAGCCCTGCTTCCCCACTCATGAAGCTTTACCCTGCAGGTGGGGACCAGGGGCTTGAACCTGGGTCCTTGCACACTGTAATGTAAGTGCTTAACCAAATGTGCCACTGCCTGGCCCCCCCATATTTTACTTTTTATTTTGATAGGACAGAAAGAAATTGAGAGTAGCACTGTAAGTGGGGGGGAGGGGGGGCAGGTGGGGTCCTAGAGCTTGAACTTAGATCCTTATGGATGGTAATGGGTGCACTCAACCAGGTGAGCCACTGCCTGCCCCCTGACCTTACCTTTTTTTTTTTTTGCCTGCTGGGAACACACACACACACACACACACACACACTATTTCACTGCTCTAGATGGAATATTTTATCCCCTTTTATTTATTTATTATTTATTTATATTTATTTTCCCTTTTGTTGTCCTTGTTGTTACCCTCTTTTATTTTTATTTATTTTTTTTGCCTCCAGGGTCATTGCTGGGGCTCTGTGCCTGCACTACGAATCCAGGGCTCTTTGAGGCCATTTTTCCCTTTTGTTGCCCTTGTTACCCCCCTGCAGGTGGGGAGCCAGGGGCTCGAACTGGGATTCTTGCACAGGTCCTTGCACTTTGCATCATGTGTGCTTAACCCACTGTGCTACCTACCGCCTGGCCCCATTTTTATCCCCTCTAAGTGAATTTATTAACTTTTATTTTTAAAAAGATTTTTATTTATTAATGAGAGATAAGAGAAGAGGGGAGAGAGAGTATCACTCTGGTACATGTGCTACCAGGGACTGAACTCAGGACCTCATGCTTGAGAGTCTAATGCTTTATCTGTTGTGTCACCTCCTGGACCACTAACTTATTAATTATTATTATTACTTTATGAATACATTTTTATTATCTTTATTTCATTTACTGGATAGAAACAGCCAGAAATTGAGAGGGAAGGGGGTGATAGAGAGGAAGAGACAGAGAGACATAGGCAACACTGCTTCACCACTTGCAAAGCTTTCCCTCTGCAGGTGGGGACTGGGGGCTCGTACCTGGATCCTTGCGCATTGTAACATGTGCATTCAATCAGGTGGGCCACCACCTGGCCCCACTAACTTCTTAATGGAGAAGCAGAGAGACACAGACAGAGACAGAGACACCACAGTGCTGAAACTTTCTTCAATGTGATGGAGGCCAGACTTGAACCTGGGTCCCACAGGTGGCAAAGCAGTACACTATCCACAGGAACTATTTCTTCGGCCCTCGCTTTTCATTTTAGATAGAGACAAAAAAGGATGGGGGTGGGGAGAGAGGGAGCGAGAGGAGCTTCCTTTGATGCTGTGAGTGGTGCCCCCCGTGGTACTGGGGCTTCAGGTCAGGGTTCCCGCACACACAGGCAAGTGCGCGCTCTACTGGGTCAGCCATCTCTTGGCCCTGGTGCTGTGGATTGTTAAAGGGACGTGTCCCAACGGGAAGCCCGGGTTACCTGTCCAGCCATGAACTGTCCGAAGCCAGGGGGGAAGGTCAGGGTGGAGATGAGCAGGGTCACCAGAGCCGGGAAGAGCAGGCGCCTGGGGGTGGGGTGGGGAGGATTTATAGGTCAGACGCCCCCTAGCTCCTGCTCCCTAAGCTGTGGCTCCTCCCTCCCCTGGCTGAAGGGCACACTGCGAGGGTGTGAAGTCTCGCCTTTGTCTGCTTGTCTGAAGGTCAGTGTTGGGGGGAGCTGGGGTCACTGGCAAAGCTGATGAAGGTGCCACAGGGAGCCATTCAGTGGGCGGCTCCTTCCCTGAAGGACTTCAGTCCCCACCCAAGTCACAGGCCTCCCCACCCCCAGTCCTCAGCCCTGGGTCCAAAATGCCTTCTGCTCCACTGGAAATGTAAAATCGTAATTTACAGGGGCTGGTACAGGGGCTGGGTGGTGGCACATTCGGTTGAGTGCACATGTTATCATTCACAAAGATCCAAGTTTAAGTACTCAGTCTATACCTGTAGGCAAGAAGCTTCATGAGCAGTGAAGCAGGGCTGTATGTGTCTCTCTTTTTCTCCCTATCTCCTCCTTCTCTCTCAGTTTCTCTCTGTCCTATCATACAAATGAAATAAATCTTGGGTGGGGGAGATAGCATAATGGTTATGTAGAGACTCTCATGCCTGAGGCTCCGAAGTCGTAGGTTCACTCCCCTATACCACCATAAGCCAGAGCTGAGCACTGCTCTGGTAAAAAAATAAATAAATAAATAAAATAAATCTTAAAAAAATAGTAGGGGTCCGGGTGGTGGTGCACCTGGTTGAACGCACATGTTACAATGCACAAGGACCCAGGTTCGAGTCCCCGGTCCCCACCTGCAGGGGAAAACTTCATGAGCGGTGAAGCAATGCTGCAGATGTCTTTCTGTCTCTCTTCCTCTCTATCCCCCTTTCCCTCTCGATTTCTGGCTGTCTGTATCCAATAAAGATTAAAAAAAAAAGTAATTTGTATGAAAGCCAAAATGTAAGATACAGCTGACTGATGTTCTCAACCCACTACCGACTTTTTAAACACTTTTTTTTTTTTTGATGGGGCCAGGAACTCAAGCTGGTATGATTTCCTACTCCAGGATGCTTTTTCATTCAGGTGAAACACACACACACACACACACACACACACACACACACACACAGACACACACACACACACACACACAGACTGACCAGCCACAGCACCTCCCAGGTTGTTCCGGGTTAGAACCTGGGCCAGGCCCATGGAAAGGCAGCCAATACCTAGTGAGCTCTCTGCTTCTGACCAGGCCGCAGCTGACCACCTCACCTGTTACTAGCCCCCCCCAACACACACACACACCGTGGCCCCAGAGACTCACTTCCTCATGAGGAAACGGTTGATGGTCTTCTGCTTCCGCATCACCTGAACTATCTTCCGGTTCAGGTAGACAAAGAGGGCACCCCCAAAACCGCTTGCGATGCTGGAGAGGAAAGAAGCGCATGGTAAGGGGGTGGTGTGTGACTCCTCCACCATCTGCCTGCTGATTGGGGGGGGCAGCTCCCCAGGGTGGGTTTCTCACCCGATGACTGCGAAGGCTGGCAGCTCCTGCAGGTCGAAGGGGAAGTCGAGCCGGAAGCGCGTTTTGAAGAGAGCAGTGATGGTCTCTGGACGAGAGGCGCAGTACCCAGGGCCTCACCTGAGCAGGGGCTCCCCCAATCCTAGCCCCCCTCCCAACTGAGCAGGGGCTTCCCCCACCTGAGCAGGGGTTTCCCTAGCCCCAGGCCCCCACCTTCATCCCGGTTCCAGACTGCCAGGACGCGGAAGATGAAGGCACTGAAGGTGGCAGCAAAGAAGCCCCGCCAGTAATTGCGCACAGCGAAGAAGGTGGACGTGACCTCGATGCTGAACAGGACTCCTGCTGGCAAGTGTGGAGTGAGACCTGGGGGGCTTGAGGGGGGGCCCGCCGCCGACCCACCCACCTGCCCGCTGCCCACCTCCGATGGGTGCCGCGAAGCAGCAGCCCACTCCTACAGCGCAGGCCGCGGCCAGCATCTCGGTGTTCCGGGACTCACTCTGGAGGAAGGAAGAAAGGGGGGCATCGTGGGCTCAGAGCCCTCCTCCAGCTACTGACCCCCTCCCTTGCCCTAGGACCCCCTTACCTCATAGATGCCCCCGAAGAGGGACAGGAATTTGCTGAGCAGGGCAGCACACATGCTAGCAATATGCACGAAAGGGCCCTGAGGGGGGTGGGGGTGTGCATGGTGAGTTGGGGGGGCATCATCCGCTGGGAAGGGGGGGCTGTTCCTCAGCCTGAGGTTACCTCCTTGCCCAGGGGCATCCCACTGCCCAAAGCGCAGGTCAGCCCGATGACCTTGGCCACAAAGGTCTTTAGGGTAAGGTACTCCTTCAGCACCACGCCCCGCAGGATGGTCTTCATCTCCGGGATGCCCGAGCCTGGGGGATGCAGTGGGGTCACGGCGGGGTCACGGGATGCGTGCCTGGGCCTGTCCCCTCCCCCGTGGAGTTCCCCTCTCCCATACACCCTACCGACAGCCTGCGGAGCCAGGATCTGCGTGAAGCCGGCGGAGAAGGTGATGAGCACCACAGGGTAGGTAACCCAGGCCAAGTACTGCAGCAGCAGGTTGGCGTGCAGGCCCCGCGTCATCCACTGCTGAGCTGCGGGGACGCGCGTGACAGCCCGCCCGAGCACCCAGGGAGAGGGTTGGCTAGAGGGGCGTCAGGGGGTGCCCCGGGACACAGGCAGGGGCTCCCAGGGAGAGGGCTGACTGGAGGGAGTGTCAGAAGCCGCACCAGGACACGGGCTGGGGCACCCTGGGCATCTGGCTGGAGGGGGCATCCTCGCTCACCCTGCAGACAGGCGGCAATGGCGTAGTCCATGGCCCAGCTGACCAGTGCCATGAGCAGCCCCAGTAGCACCAGGAAGATCCAGTCCTCGCCCACCCTGGACACCAGGAACTTGTGGCAACGCACCGAGCAGACTGGAGCAGGTGGAGAGCAGAGGGCTGGCACTGCAGTGCTATGTGCCCGACACCCCCCAAACCCCTGTAGTAGCCCCCAAGGGCAGCCCAGGGGCCTTTGTGCCCCTCGGCTGAGGCCTGCCCAGACCCCTTCTCACTGCGGCAGGGGGCACAGCGGCTCTGTCCGTATTCCAGGAGCTCTGGGGGGGCCCTCGGGGGAGGCAAATCCCTCCAGGTCTCAGGTCCCCCCAGGCGGATTCGAGCAGCTTCCTCCTTGGCAAAGGCCCCGAGGTCCTGAGTATAGCGACCATACATCTGCGGGTGGGATGGGGGTGGGGACGTGAGCACAAGTGGTCTCCCACACCCTGCACCTCGAAGCCACCATGCCCACTTGGGCTTGGGGTGTGGGGACAATGCACACTGCAGACTGTGGAGAAGGCCAAGGTGCAGGGCCACAGCTCTGGGGGTGGTGGAATAATCAGCCCTCTGCTGGGAGGGGAGTGGGAGGCTCCCAGGAGGGAGGCGTCTGCCAGTGGGAGGGGTAAAAAGGGATGGTCAAGGGCATCTGGGTGATGAAGAGGAGGGCCCCACAGAGCTGAGGGGAGCCTAGTAGGGCCCAGGAGCAGGTGGGGCCCCAATCCTTATCACGTTCCCTCTGGGCCTCTGGCCTGTGCCCGACTCAGAGGCACCCCCACCCTAATCCCCTTGTCTCTGTTCTCCACCCTACCCCCTACCTGCTGGCCAACCCATTAGGAGTGGTAAGTCGGGTGGGGGGGGGTGCAGGGCATGGGTGGCCTGGCTGAAGCTGCCCTGAGACAGCGGTGGGTTGGGGGACAGCAGCGGAAGCTGGCTGGGCTGTGACTGGGGATGCTGGGGTGATGGGATGGAGAGTCCCAGGGCCAGGGCCAGACCTGCAAAGCGGGGTGTGGATGGAGGGTGGGGGGTGGGGAGGAGCAGATTCCGTCTGCCACCCCGCAGGGCTGCCACCCCGCAGAGCTTCGGGACACAAAGGGCTCCTGTTGGGGCTGGGGTGGTGGGGGGAGGGAAAGACAGAGACAGACAGAGTACTAGAGAGTGAGGAAAGGGAGGAGAGGGGACCAGTGAGAGGAGAGAGGAAGAGGCTGGGGAAACGAAAGAAGGAGGTGAGTGAGGGAGGAGGAGGAGAGTGGAGGATCCTGAGGCAGACACCGTGTAAGAGGGGGAGGTGAGTGAGGAGAGAGACAAAGGAAAAGGAAGAGGGGGAGAGGCAGGGCCAGATAGAGCCCAGGGAGCCTGACCCTGAGAACTCACTGCAGAGATAGAGGCCTGGCAGAGGGGCTGGCGATGCAGCTGCTTTCAGGGAAGGCCAGGTGCCCGCTGCTCATGAGCATGTGCCCACTCTCTTCCACAGCTGCCTCTGCACCTCTCCCTGCCACCTCCTTCTAGCCTTTTCCAATTGGGCACCATCCAGCCACAGCCCCCTCTTTGGAAGAGGGTCCCTTCCTGCCAGGCAATTCCTGTCTAGGCTGGTGGAGAGAGGGGACCCCAGGGCCAGCTCCCCTCCCTCTAGTTAGGATCCCTCACTCCAGTGACTCGAGGGGGTTAAAGAGTCCTCCAGCACTCCTTTACAGCGGTGGCCATGAGTTAGTTGAGAACTCCGGGACCCCTGCTTTTAATGAGGCCAAGGCACACTCCTCGGTGGGTGGGGGCAGGGCCAAAGGTCCCAATTCCCACACCCTTTCCTGCCCGCCCCATTGTCCCCAAAGCTGCTGTCCTCCAGGGTGGTGGTCACCTCTCCCCCAGAGAATGGACTGAGGGGGCCGGGCAGTGCTGGATGGGCGCGGGGGTTGCTCTGGGTCCTGTCGCCCTCCAGGGGAGTGTGCCCAGGCCTGCAAAGCCCGAGGGGCGCAGGAGACAGAGAGAAAAAGTTCAAGAGTGTGAGCGGGCTGGGGAGGGTGGGAAGGTCCTGGGACTCAGGCCCAGGTACTGAGAGGGAGGAGCCAAAATAAAGGGGGGGTAGGGAACAACACCTGGGACGAGCAGCCCACGTACTCGCCCTGGCAGGCCCCAGCCTCCGCCGCGAGACCTGCAAGCAGCCGCCCGGACCTCGGGTTCCCAGCCTCAGTTTCCCCATCCCGGGAGGCTGGGAGGGCAGGGTTGCCCCCGACCCCCTCGGAGCCGGTCTTACTCACCAGCGTCTGTTCATACTGCAGCGCCCGGGGCTCCATCCCGTCCTCCGCCGCCGCACCCGCCGCCGCCATCGCCACCCGCCAGTCCCGCAGCCCGCGGCCGAGTGCAGAGTGCCGCGGGCAGTGCAGCCTCGGCTCCGCCGGCGGGCGGGAGGGGCGGGGCGGGGTCCTGTGCGATGCTCCGCCCGCGGTCGGCTGTCTGCTGGGCTGCCCTCCCTGCTCCTCCCGGGTGGGCCTGCGGTCCCTGAGGCTGCGGGGAGGCGGCAGGGGGCGCTGGGGAGCCGGCCCGGCGGGGTGGGGGACCGGCAAGGGGCGGGGGCTGCGGCTTCCTGCTCCGGGGGTCGGAGGGCCTGCAGAGTGGGCGCCGCTGGCCGGGCCTCTGCAAGCAGCGACCCCGGAGCCTCTGCGCGGGGCGGGACAGGGCGGGGCTCTGGGTTCGCCTGGAGGTTCAGAGGCCAAGTCGGGGGTGGGCCCGGGAGGGGACACTGCTCAGAAGCGGGGGCTCGGGAGCAGGAAGCTGAGAGTCCCTCTCCCCGCCACCCCGGTCCTGCTCTTCTTCCTCGCGGCTCCCGGGAGGTGCAGCCGGGCCTGCATAGTGTGTGCGGGAAGGGGTGAGGCCGGCGGGAGGAGAGCTGTGGGTGCCCGGAGGTTGTGCGTGCGTGCAGGGACAGAGGTCGCTTCCCCCTCCCCGCGGGGCCTGGGAGAAACCCGAGTCGGCGCTGACGTCCCTCCACCTGGACGCGCTTATCGGGGTGCGGGGGCCGCGCAGAGGGGACAGTGGACCGGGAGGCCCCAGGGCTGGCATCCGAGGGAGGACGGGGCGCAGGGACAGGCGGCAGGGGACGCGCCAGGGCCGGGCTTCGGGGCATTTGCTGGGCAGCGCCAGGCTGGAAGGCTGGAGGGCTGTGCGCGGCAGAGCAGAGCCCGGGGCAGGGGGCAGGGGTGGGGAGAGTGCCACCCCAGGGAGAGGGTCAATGCAGGCTTTCCTCCTCCCCATAGTGACATCATGGCAAATTCCCAAACTGGACGGAGCCGGCTCGGGTGACATCCAGCAGGGCCATGCCGGCCCACGCCGCCCGGGGCATCTGGGTGCCAGCTGAAGGGGCTGGGCGCTACACCCTGCCCGGCAGTACTTGGGGCGGGGTTCCGCTCCGCCCGCACTCGGCGCGGACTGTGCCCTCGGCGGGCACGCAGTCTGGCAAGGTAGGACCAGGGCCCGGCCCCGTCGGGCCAAGGGTCAAGGTCCTGGCAGGACAGGCACAGCACAGCGGGCGTGAGGACCGCACTCGGCGACCGGTTCTGCAGCGCCCGGGTACAGTGAGAAATCGCGCCACCAGGGTCGGGGGTGGAGCTTCTTCTGTCCCCGCCCTGGGGCGGAGCTATTCGCCCGGAGCCCCACCCTCAGCACTGCAGCGTCTCCCAGTGTTCGCTCGGGGCGGAAGTCGAGGAGCCCCTAGCGCTGGAGCGGCGGAAGTGGCAACCTGAACTCCTGCCGGGCGCATGCGCGCTCCGCCCCCTGCGCTGTTGCGCCTAAGACCCACTGTCTTCGCGCCCGCCTGGTCTCCACGCGAGGGTCTGCGCGTCCCCTGCAGTTGTGGCTGCGCGCACCGCTCTCTAGCTACTCTCGGCGCTGCTTCACCATGGCGGGGATCTTGTTCGAGGACATTTTCGATGTCAAGGACATTGATCCGGAAGGCAAGAAGTTTGACCGAGGTAAGATGGGAGTGGAGGCGGTGGGGGACGGGGCTCGGGGCATCTGGACCCGGAATACCGAGGCCGCGGGCCTGTGCTCCGGCTAACAGCTCCTGGTCTCTTCCTTGTCCCCCCCTCATTCATTTACTATGTTCTTAAGTAACGGCGGGGAGGTACAGCCGCAGAGAGAGTATTATATGAGATAGACCACAGCGCCGACGCTCCCTTCAAGGCCGCAGGGCCCGGGGCTCGAACCTGCGTCGTGCACTTGGCAAAGCAGCGCACTGTCCAGGCGACCTATCTCGATGGCAGGCACCTGCAGCTGACAGTCTTTCCTGGAGGCTTCGTGGGCCAGGCGCTGTCTAAGCCATATTTGTTCTGAGAGTCTAAGCACCCTCCGCCCCATGGGAAGACCCACTACCCCCCCCCCCCACCCCGACGATATCTCTTTGCAGGATTCTTTCCCGGTCAAGAGTTAATTGCTCTCTGCTGCCTAGAGGTGGCTCAGTGGTTAGTTAGAGCAAGAACTCGCTGGCATGAGGTGTTCTGAGTTTAGACATCTAAGTTCTATGGCTTTGTGACACTCTTTCTCTCCTACTCAATCAGAGTAAGTAAACAAGTCATTTAAACAAGCGGAGACTGCTCAAAACACGTCTCTTTATTGTCACTGGCCAGTGACTGCTTCTCCCTTCATCCTGAGATGTTCTTCCAGTGAAGCTCCAGTTGTGAATGAGAGACTTTCCCAAATCAGGTTGTTTGTCTTCTTTTTTCTGTCTGCCAGCTCTTCACTGGCTGCCTTTTCATTCAGATCTAGAGAGATACCACAGCGCTGGAGTTTGAATCTGGGCCATAGCACCTCCTGAGGGTTCGAACCTGGGCCATGAACATGGCAAAGGCATGTGCCCTGTCCCGTGAGCTGTCTCATCAGGCCCAGTTTGTTTTGTAGAGATTGAGAAGGAAGGGAAGAGAGGAAGAGAGGCACTTGCTGCATTGCTTCATCACTTGTGAAGCTTCCCCTTTGTAAGTGGGACCAGGGACTTGAACTCTGGTCCACATGCATGGTGAGTTTTGTGCTCCACACACTGCCTGTCTCTAGCTTCCCCCCCCCTTTTTTTTTTTTAAGATTTTATTTATTTTGTTAATGAGAAAGATAGGAGGAGAGAGAGAAAGAGCCAGACATCACTCTGGTACATGTGTTCCTGGGGATTGAACTCAGGACCACATGCTTGAGAGTCTAGTTCCTTAACCACTGCGCCATCTCCCGGACCACTTTTTTTTTTTTTTTTTTTTTTTAGATTTTTAAAATTATTTATTGGATACAAACAGCGAGATACCAAGAGGCGAGGGAGATAGAAGGAGAGAGAGAGGGAGTCAGGCACAGCGGCTTAAGCACAGGTGGCGCAAAGCACAAGGACCAGCATAAGGATCCCAGTTTGAGTCCTTGGCTCCCTACCTGTAGGGGAATCACTTCACAGGTCTGCAGGTGTCTATCTTTCTCTCCCCCTCTCTGTCTTCCCCTCCTCTCTCCGTTTCTCTCTGTCCTATCCAACAGTGACGACATCAATCATAAGTACAACAAAAAACAACAAGGGCAACAAAAGAGAATAAATAAATAATAAATATTTTTATAAAAAGCTTTTATAAAAAAAACGAGAGAGAGAGACCTGTAGCCCTGCTTCACCACTGTGAAGTTCCCCCCTGCAGGTGGAGACCGGGAGGCTCAAACCTGGGTCCTTGTGCATTGTAACTTGTGCTCAGCCCCATGTGCCACCCCCCCATGTTGTTTCTTAATCACATAGAAAAATCTAGAACTGGATATTTGACAGAATTCCCCAGACAGTCTTCCAGCTGGGTTGCTGGCAGAAGACCTTTGATTCTTTTTTTTTTTTTTTTTTTTTTGTTTATCTAGGTTTATTTTATCTTTTTTTTTTTTTTTATTTATTTAAGAAAGGATTAATTAACAAAACCATAGGGTAGGAGGGGTACAACTCCACACAATTCCCACCGCCCAATCTCCATATCCCACCCCCTCCCCCGATAGCTTTCCCATTCTCTATCCCTCTGGGAGCATGGACCCAGGGTCATTGAGGGTTGCAGAAGGTAGAAGGTCTGGCTTCTGTAATTGCTTCCTCGCTGAACATGGGCGTTGACTGGTCGGTCCATACTCCCAGTCTGCCTCTCTCTTTCCCTAGTAGGATGAAGACCTTTGATTCTTTTCTATCCTCTTGCCATAGTTTTTCCTTTTCTTGTATGTCTGGGAATCAAACCAGGACTCTCAGGTGTGGAAGTCTAGTGCTCTGCCACTCAAGCTGTTTCCTTCCCCACCCTGAGCCTGCTTCCCCATCTCCAGGGCTTCACCTCTCTGGGTTGACTTTTCCAGACAGGAAGGATAAGGCAGAGAAACGAGAGAGGTACCACAGCACCAAAGCTTCCTCTAGTATGGGGAGCACCAGGCTTACACCTGGGTTGCAGGTGTGTTATCTAGGTGAGCTATTTTTCTGGCCCTTGGCATTCTGTTTATTATTATTGTCTTTATTTATTGGATAGAAATGAGAAGGAAAGGGGTGCTAGGGAGAGAGGCAGAGAGACACCTGCAACACTACTTCACTTGCAAAGCTTTTCCCCTTGTGGGTGGGGACCAGGCTCCTTGAGCACTGTAACATGTACGGCCTTCCTTTTATGAGGACAGAAGAGAGTCCAGAGCATGCAGAGGGGTCTGCAGGGTCTGCCCTGGGCATGGCAATATCGTCCTCCACCCTTTGTCTACTTCTTGCCAGTGTCGCGACTGCACTGTGAGAGTGAATCTTTCAAGATGGACCTCATATTAGATGTGAACATTCAGATCTACCCTGTAGACTTAGGTAAGTATTGGCCACAAACAGGAACAGGAGGCCTCTGGCTTTTCCAGCTGTACTTCCCCCCTCAGGCATTGCTATTATTTTCAGGTGACAAGTTCCGGTTGATCATAGCCAGCACCTTGTATGAAGATGGTACCCTGGATGATGGTGAATACAACCCCACAGATGACAGGCCTTCTAGGTGAGGGATGGGAAAGAGTACCTGAACTGTGCCTGAGAACTAAGTGAGAGCTAGCTGAGGAAGGCACTGACTTAATTCATGGGACAAATGGCCTGTCAGCGGAATCTGAGTAGCCAGAAATCAATTGCTACACTTACTTCAAACATCCTGACCAGGGGTTAAGCTCCGAGGTTCCAGGTTTAATCCTTCACCACCACCACCACAAGCCACAGCAGGGCTTTGGTTAAAAAACAAATAGGGAGGGAGTCGGGCTGTAGCGCAGCGGGTTAAGCGCAGGTGGCGCAAAGCACAAGGACCGGCATAAGGATCCCGGTTCGAACCCCGGCTCCCCACCTGCAGGGGAGTCGCTTCACAGGCGGTGAAGCAGGTCTGCAGGTGTCTGTCTTTCTCTCCTCCTCTCTGTCTTCCCCTCCTCTCTCCATTTCTCTCTGTCCTATCCAACAACGACAACAACAGTAATAACTACAACAATAAAAAAACAACAAGGGCAACAAAAGGGAATAAATAAATAAAATAAATAAAATAAAATAAAAAAGGGAGTCGGGTGGTAGCACAGCGGGTTAAGCGCAGGTGGCACAAAGTGCAAGGACCGGCATAAGGATCCTGGTTTGAGCCCCGATCTCCCCACCTGCAGGGGAGTCTCTTCATAGGCGGTGAAGCAGGTCTGCAGGTGTCTGTCTTTCTCTCCCCCCTCTCTGTCTTCCCCTCCTCTCTCCATTTCTCTCTGTCCTATCCAACAACTACGACATCAATAGCGACAATGATAATAACTACAATAATAAAACAACAAGGGCAACAAAAGGGAAAATAAATGTTAAAACAAACAAACAAAAACTCAACATCCAGACCAGCCAAATAGCTCACTGGGATAGTGCACTTGCTTTGCTATGTGCTCAGCCAGGCTCAGGTCTGTCTCCCACTGTGTTGGTGGAAGCTTCAGTGCTGTGTCTTCTGTCTCTGTCTCCCTGTGTGAAAAAGTTGACCTGGAGCTGTGGGCGCCCTGTGACAACAGGAAAACACCCGGAAATTTATGAAGAACAGCCCTTGCATGTTGGTCTTCTCTTGGTGGCTGAAGATTTGACCACTGAGTGACCTAGGCTTGTGTGCCTGTGTCTGGAAGAGAGCTAGGTGTTGTGGAGAGGCTGTGCGGCCCACTGCGTTCAGAGAGTTCAGATCTCGGCTCAAGCATTTGCTTGTTCAGTAACCTTAACCTCTTTCAGCTTAAGTTTCCTCATCAATAAAGGCATGCGCTTATATTTAGCTCATAGGAGGCCTGAGGAACGTCACATCATGTGTGCAAGTGCCTGTTATGTGCAATTAGTTATCAGCGTGGAGGGCCTTATGTATTTACTTGAAAGTCTCTTAAGTGCTTGTTTTTTTGTGTTTGTTTTATAAACCCTTTGGGGGCCTCATGCATGTGTGGTTTCACTGCTGTAAACTGCTTTTCCATTCAGAGAGAGAGGCAGGGAAGGGGAGAGACCATAGTGCTGGGGCCTCCTCCGGTGCTGTAGAATCTCATGTAGTGCTGTCCACATGACAAGGCGTTCACTAGCCGCTGAGCTGTCTCTACACTGACAACCTCTTATTTGTTTGTTTTAATGAGAGAGAAAGTCAGCCTAGAACAGTGAAGTTTGAGCCAGGCCAAAATAAATAAAAATAATTATTCTACTATTGTTCCACAGAGCTGACCAATTTGAGTATGTGATGTATGGGAAAGTGTACAGGATTGAGGGAGACGAAACTTCCACTGAAGCAGCGACGCGTCTGTAAGTTTCATGGTTCTGTGAGAATGCTTGCTTTGCCCGCCCCGCCCCCACTCCTGTCCTGAGAATCTGAACCAGGCTCAGATTCCACTACTGGTGTTGGGTCCTTCTGTGTGTGTGTTTCAGTGCTCTGCAGGCCAGTCCCTGGTTCTTTGGTTTCTTTGCTCAACTATTTTTTCCCTTTTCTTTAAAATCTTAAAAGCAGGGAGTCGGGCAGTAGTGCAGTGGGTTAAGCGCAGGTGGCACAAAGCGCAAGGACCGGCATAAAGATCCCAGTTCGAGCCCCTGGCTCCCCACCTGCAGGGGAGTTGCTCCACAGGCAGTGAAGCAGGTCTGCAGGTGTCTGTCTTTCCTCCCCCTCTCTGTCTTCCCCTCCTCTCTCCATTTCTCTCTTTCTATCCAACAACAATGCTGTCAATAACAACAACAATAAAACAACAAGGGCAACAAAAGGGAATAAATAAATAAATAAATATTAAAAAATCTTAAAAGCAATATGTGCCTTTTGTAAGAAATTTGAAAAGTGGGAAAATAATGAATAAGGGGGAAAAGTCACCAATAATTCCATACCCAGAAAGAAACATATATAAATTTTTTTTTTTTTAGTTTCTAGAAATTTGCTTGTGTGCTTTTGGCCTTTTTAAAATTTTATTTTAATATTTTTATAGCTTTTTTTAAAAAGATTTTATTTATTGATTGATGAGAAAGATAGGAGGAGAGAGAGAAAGAACCAGACATAATTCTGGTACATGTTCTTCCAGGGCTTGAACTCAGGACCTCATGCTTGAGAGTCTAGTGCTTTATCCACTGTGTCACCTCCCGAACCACACCATTTTAATATTTTTTATTATTTCATGAGAGAGCTCAGAGTAGCACTCTGGCACATGTGGTGTCAGGTATTGAACTCAGGACCTCATGCTTGTGAGTCCAGAACTTTCACCGCTGTCCTACTCCAAGTCTCTGTATGCTTCTTTTCTCAAGATTGTGTTACTACAGTGTTTTCTTCTGCTCTTTTTTTGCCTAATGATGCATGAAACACTTTCTTCACGTCTTTTAAAAGTTCTTTCTCTACATTTTATCATTCTAATGAATGGACACTTCAGCTCACTGGACCACTCCCCTGGGTTCTGGGCTGGCAGCGTTCTCCCCCTCTGTTGGTGTAAAGATGCCTGTGCCTCCGTCTTCCTCTGGCCTTGGGTCCCCAGTGACTGGGGCACTAGTAGGGGGCTCATCTCCCTTGGGCTGGGATGCTGGGACACCAAGGTGCTGGTCCCGGGGAAGGGCTCATGGATGGGCCTTCTATTCCAGCTCTGCCTACGTGTCCTATGGGGGCCTGCTCATGCGGCTACAGGGTGACGCCAACAACCTTCATGGCTTCGAGGTGGACTCCAGGGTTTATCTGCTCATGAAGAAACTGGCCTTCTGAACGACCTGCGAGCCACCCTGGCTCCTTTGCTTGCAGACGTGGTGTCAAGCCCTGAGCAGCAGTGGCTGCGACTCACCTGCCGGGGAGAGGTTGACACGGTGCTGCGGGGGCTGTCTTGGACCCTGGACTCGATCTGTGGAAGACTCTTGAGAAAGCTTGACATGAACCAGGAGTTGTTTTGTGTACATGATCTTTTTTAAAAAATTAAACTTTTTTAGATGATTCCTTTTTTTTTTTTTAAATTTCATTAATTTTAACACTTTTTTTTTTTTGATAGGACAGAGAAATTGAGAGGGGAGGGGGGAAATAGGGAGAGAGAAAGACCCCGGCAGGTGGGCTCGAACTCAGGTTCTTATGCATAGTAGTTGCCTTTAACCGGGTGCACCACTGTCTATGCCCCCCCCTTTTTTTTTTACATAGCACCCACCTGTGATATGTTTCTGAAACTTGTCAGTGTTTCATTTATTTTTTTTTATTTATTTTTTTTTATATAGAGACAGAGGGAAGGGGGAGCTAGGGAGAGGGAAAAAAAGACACCTACACCCCTGCTTTACCACTCATGAAGTTTCCCTACTACAGGTGGGGAGTGGGGGCTTGAACCTGGGTCTTTGCACATGGGAATGTGTGTGTTCAACCGGGTGCACCACCACCGGGCCCCCTTATTTATTTTAATGAGAGAAATACAGAGAAAAGGACAGAGATAGACCAGAGCACTGTTCAGCTCTGACTAATGGTGGTGCTGAGTATTGAACCTGGAAACTAAGAGCCTCAAGCATGCAAGTCTTTTGCAGGACCATTTTGCTATCTCCCCAGCCTGATACCTTCTTTCTGACCCGCTGCCAGCTGACCACATGGTCCTGTCAGATCTATCCTGGCCCTTTGCTATCTGGGCTCAGGATCAGCACAGGCTCCTAGCAGAGAGCTTCTGATTGCTGTTTGGTGTGATTTTCTGCCTGGGAGGGTAACATCTTTTTGGCTTCTGCAGATACCCCAGGCCCGGAAGATACCACCCATCTGGCATGGGATTTTGAATTGGCAAGGAGCCTGCTGCATGCCTTTCCAACATTTTCAGCTCCTTAGTAAATCAGATCACGTTGACTTGAACGAGTCACTTGCATAGCTTGGAAATGTTCGTCACTTTTACTGGGTAGAAGTCTTCAGGTGTGAGTGTGGGGACAGGACTGGGAAGAGCAGTTCAGGAGTTAGGAGAGCAAGTGGAGGCTCTAGCCCTCTGCTCTGCTTCCGCCATGACCCAGAGGGAGGGTAAATGGTGGTAGCTCTTACAGTGAAGTGGACAGGGTGGCAATACCAATGAGGTTGGCAGCCCAGTGGCAGTGCCTGGGACAATGCAGCTGCCTGCCTGCAGTCACTCCCTTAAAGGAAGCAGGACAAAGTTGAGGAAGTGGTGATGCTTAGAAGGCCTCCTGCAGAGGAGCCGGCTCCTGACTGGTGCTCACATCTCTGAGGAATTGAGAGAGTATACAGGACTCTGGTTTTCCCTTTGGAGTTGAAAAGATGGGGAGTATGTATTGAGTAGATGTCTCTCAGTCTCCTGTCTTTGCCATGGGAGCTAGGGGCTCCTGCTGGGATCCCTGTGGGTTTTTCCTTCATCATTTTCAGGTCTTACACGAGGTGTTAGAAATAGTACTGGGGTGGGGGCTGGGCAGTAGCACAGTGGGTTAAGCTCTCATGGCACAAAGTTTAAGGACTGGAGGAAGGATCCCAATTCGAGCCCGCAGCTCCCCACCTGCAGCTCCCCACCTGCAGCTACCCACCACAAGTGTGAAGCAGACAGCAGGTGTCTGTCTTTCTCTCCTCTGTCTTTCCCTCCTCGATTGCTCTCTGTCCTACCAACAACAGCAACAATAACAGCCACAACAAAGGCTACAGAATGGGAAACTGGCCTCCAGGAGCAGTGGATTCATGGTGTAGGCACCGGGCTACAGAATGGGAAACTGGCCTCCAGGAGCAGTGGATTCATGGTGCAGGCACCGGGCTACAGAATGGGAAACTGGCCTCCAGGAGCAGTGGATTCATGGTGCAGGCACCGGGCTACAGAATGGGAAACTGGCCTCCAGGAGCAGTGGATTCATGGTGCAGGCACCGGGCTACAGAATGGGAAACTGGCCTCCAGGAGCAGTGGATTCATGGTGTAGGCACCGGGCTACAGAATGGGAAACTGGCCTCCAGGAGCAGTGGATTCATGGTGTAGGCACCGGGCTACAGAATGGGAAACTGGCCTCCAGGAGCAGTGGCTTCATGGTGCAGGCACCAGACTACAGAATGGGATACTGGCCTCCAGGAGCAGTGGCTTCATGGTGCAGGCACCGGGCTACAGAATGGGAAACTGGCCTCCAGGAGCAGTGGCTTCATGGTGCAGGCACCGGGCTACAGAATGGGAAACTGGCCTCCAGGAGCAGTGGATTCATAGTGCAGGCACCGGACTACAGAATGGGAAACTGGCCTCCAGGAGCAGTGGATTCATGGTGCAGGCACCGGGCTACAGAATGGGAAACTGGCCTCCAGGAGCAGTGGATTCATGGTGCAGGCACCGGGCTACAGAATGGGAAACTGGCCTCCAGGAGCAGTGGATTCATGGTGCAGGCACCGGGCTACAGAATGGGAAAACTGGCCTCCAGGAGCAGTGGCTTCATGGTGCAGGCACCGGGCTACAGAATGGGAAACTGGCCTCCAGGAGCAGTGGATTCATGGTGCAGGCACCGGGCTACAGAATGGGAAAACTGGCCTCCAGGAGCAGTGGCTTCATGGTGCAGGCACCGGGCTACAGAATGGGAAACTGGCCTCCAGGAGCAGTGGCTTCATGGTGCAGGCACCGGGCTACAGAATGGGAAACTGGCCTCCAGAAGCAGTGGCTTCATGGTGCAGGCACCGGGCTACAGAATGGGAAACTGGCCTCCAGGAGCAGTGCATTCATGGTGCAGGCACCGGGCTACAGAATGGGAAACTGGCCTCCAGGAGCAGTGGATTCATGGTGCAGGCACCGGGCTACAGAATGGGAAACTGGCCTCCAGGAGCAGTGGCTTCATGGTGTAGGCACCGGGCTACAGAATGGGAAACTGGCCTCCAGGAGCAGTGGATTCATCGTGTAGGCACCGGGCTACAGAATGGAAAACTGGCCTCCAGGAGCAGTGGCTTCATGGTGCAGGCACCGGGCTACAGAATGGGAAACTGGCCTCCAGGAGCAGTGGATTCATGGTGCAGGCACCGGGCTACAGAATGGGAAACTGGCCTCCAGGAGCAGTGGATTCATGGTGCAGGCACCGGGCTACAGAATGGGAAAACTGGCCTCCAGGAGCAGTGGCTTCATGGTGCAGGCACCGGGCTACAGAATGGGAAACTGGCCTCCAGGAGCAGTGGATTCATGGTGCAGGCACCGGGCTACAGAATGGGAAACTGGCCTCCAGGAGCAGTGGCTTCATGGTGTAGGCACCAGGCTACAGAATGGGAAACTGGCCTCCAGGAGCAGTGGATTCATGGTGTAGGCACCGGGCTACAGAATGGAAAACTGGCCTCCAGGAGCAGTGGCTTCATGGTGCAGGCACCGGGCTACAGAATGGGAAAACTGGCCTCCAGGAGCAGTGGATTCATGGTGCAGGCACCGGGCTACAGAATGGGAAACTGGCCTCCAGGAGCAGTGGCTTCATGGTGCAGGCACCGGGCTACAGAATGGGAAACTGGCCTCCAGGAGCAGTGGCTTCATGGTGCAGGCACCGGGCTACAGAATGGAAAACTGGCCTCCAGGAGCAGTGGATTCATGGTGCAGGCACCGGGCTACAGAATGGGAAACTGGCCTCCAGGAGCAGTGGATTCATGGTGTAGGCACCGGGCTACAGAATGGGATACTGGCCTCCAGGAGCAGTGGCTTCATGGTGCAGGCACCGGGCTACAGAATGGAAAACTGGTTTCCAGGACCAGTGGATTCATGGTGCAGGCACCGGGCTACAGAATGGGAAAACTGGCCTCCAGGAGCAGTGGATTCATGGTGCAGGCACCGGGCTACAGAATGGGAAAACTGGCCTCCAGGAGCAGTGGATTCATGGTGCAGGCACCGGGCTACAGAATGGGAAAACTGGCCTCCAGGAGCAGTGGATTCATGGTGCAGGCACCGGGCTACAGAATGGGAAACTGGCCTCCAGGAGCAGTGGATTCATAGTGCAGGCACCGGACTACAGAATGGGAAACTGGCCTCCAGGAGCAGTGGATTCATGGTGCAGGCACCGGGCTACAGAATGGAAAACTGGCCTCCAGGAGCAGTGGATTCATGGTGTAGGCACCGGGCTACAGAATGGGAAAACTGGCCTCCAGGAGCAGTGGATTCATGGTGCAGGCACCGGGCTACAGAATGGGAAAACTGGCCTCCAGGAGCAGTGGATTCATGGTGTAGGCACCGGGCTACAGAATGGGAAAACTGGCCTCCAGGAGCAGTGGATTCATGGTGCAGGCACCGGGCTACAGAATGGGAAACTGGCCTCCAGGAGCAGTGGATTCATGGTGTAGGCACCGGGCTACAGAATGGGATACTGGCCTCCAGGAGCAGTGGCTTCATGGTGCAGGCACCGGGCTACAGAATGGGAAAACTGGCCTCCAGGAGCAGTGGATTCATGGTGCAGGCACCGGGCTACAGAATGGGAAAACTGGCCTCCAGGAGCAGTGGATTCATGGTGCAGGCACCGGGCTACAGAATGGGAAAACTGGCCTCCAGGAGCAGTGGATTCATGGTGCAGGCACCGGGCTACAGAATGGGAAACTGGCCTCCAGGAGCAGTGGATTCATGGTGTAGGCACCGGGCTACAGAATGGGATACTGGCCTCCAGGAGCAGTGGCTTCATGGTGCAGGCACCGGGCTACAGAATGGAAAACTGGTTTCCAGGACCAGTGGATTCATGGTGCAGGCACCGGGCTACAGAATGGGAAAACTGGCCTCCAGGAGCAGTGGATTCATGGTGCAGGCACCGGGCTACAGAATGCGAAAACTGGCCTCCAGGAGCAGTGGATTCATGGTGCAGGCACCGGGCTACAGAATGGGAAAACTGGCCTCCAGGAGCAGTGGATTCATGGTGCAGGCACTGAGCCCCAGCAATAACCCTGGAGGCAAAGAAGAGGAAAAAAAGGAAATAGTATTTAGGGAAATGGGTTGAAAATAAGTGGTCTGTGGGCGGGGAGGGGGGCCATGTCTTTTTCCTTCTGGTGTGGGGAGAGGAGGCAGATAGATTCAGATGGGCTTGATGTGGATTTTTATGGACTCTTGAGCTTATCCAGGTGTCAGATTTGGGGGGTGCTGGTCAAAGTGGAAATTGGGGAAAAGTTTTATTATTGGATAGAAACAAATTGAGAGGTGGGAGGAGACAGACACCTGCAGCCTTGCTTTACTTGTGAGGCTTCCCCCATGCAGGTGGGGACCAGGGGCTTGAACCTGAGTCATTGCGCACTGTAATGTGAGTGCTTAACCAGGTGCGCCACCGCCTTGGGAAAGTGTTTATATTAAAAGAATGAGGACATGATTGTTAAGAGTTTGTGAGGTCGTATTCAAACTGTACCAGCTACCTGGCAAGGCAGAAGAGTGGGAACAGACACGTAGCTGAAAGGTGATCAGGAGTGTTCAGGTTGTGGCGTGATTTTATTTTTAGCGCCAAGGGAAGATGGGGAAGACAGCCAGACGGAATGATTTGCGAGTGGGTTAGAGCCACAGAAAGAAGGCCTAGATTAGTTCACATGAGAAACGGAGAGAAATGGAGAAAGCGAAATACATTTCTATCTAACGTCAGATTGACCTTTGTGGTCACAAACATAACTTTTAGCCTTTCTCTCTCATGAGACTGCTGAACACTGAATACTGAGGCCCTGGTCCTCTCAGCATATCTTGTCCTGGCCATAGAGCATCTCACTCCATCACTTGGTTTAACCCACTTCAGACCCAGTACCTTATAGTCCCTTGTCCGTAAGATGGAATTTCTTTTGTTGTTTTTATGTATTCCCTTTTGTTGCCCTTGTTGTTTTATTGTTGTAGTTATTATTGTTATTGATGTCATCATTGTTAGATAGGACAGAGAGAAGTGGAGAGAGGAGGGGAAGATGGGGAGAGAAAGACAGACACCTGCAGACCTGCTTCACCGCCTGTGAAGCGACTCCCCTGCAGGTGGGGAGCTGGGAGCTCAAACTGGGATCCTTCTCTCCATTTCTCATGTGAACTAATCTAGGCCTTCTTCCTATGGCTCTAACCCACTCTCAAATCATTTCCATCTGGCTAGTTTTTGCACTTTGTGCCACCTGCACTTAACCCACTGTGCTGCCGCTGGACTCCCCCAAGATGGAATTTCTGTATAAGTACTGTGCGCTAACCGATTGTGCCACTGGAGCTCCCAAGATGGAATATCTAATGTGATGGACCATCCTCATGAAAACACACCACCTGATGTCTGGGTGACATATCTTCCAGTTGCTGGAGAGGCACCCCTGAAATGGCTAATTGGCCATCCCACTCCCCTACTCACCCCCCTTCCAAGAACTTTGCCTTTTTTTTTTCCTCCAGGGTTATTGCTGGGGCTCGCTGTCTGCACTATGAACACTGCTCCTGGAGGCCATTTTTCCCCATTTTGTTGCCCTTGCTTTTATTGTTGCTGGATAGGACAGAGAAGAGAGGAGGAGAAGACAGGGAGAGAGAAAGAGACACTTGCAGACCTGCTTCACTGCTTGTGAAGTGACCCCCCCCCCCCCCCCCGACATACACCCCTGCAGGAAGGGAGCCAGGGCCTGGAATCTAGCTGGTCCTTGTGCTTTGCGCCATGTGCGCTTAACCTGCTATGCTACCGCCCAGCCCCTGAACTTTGGCTTTCTAATCAGGATGGTTTCACTGGTTTCACTGTTGATATGTATTTACTCCCTAAGGACTTGGCTAACTTTCTAATAGAAAGAGTCACTGGGTGATAACACAGTGTTCCCTGCTGGGGAGAGAATGGGCTCCAGACAAGGAAGCCTGGAGTGTCTATTTTCCTGTTCACAGGCTGTGAAGCCTCTGGGAAGTCACCTGGCTTTTCTGAGCCTCAGTTTCATTTGTGAAAGAGCCAGTAATACTTATCTTCTAGCACTGGCGTGAGCCTTAGAGAGGACACCGGCCTTGGAAAGCAAGCACACTGGCGTGCAGAGAGGACACTGGCCTTGGAAAGCACACTGGCGTGCAGGCTGCCATCTGACCACCTGTGGTGATTCTGGGTATTTGTGACAGGGTTTTGCTTCTCAGCTTCCAATAGCAGCCTTTTCTTTGGGGAGTAGTGGTTTGGCCAGGAACAGGCTTCTTCTTCATCTTTTTCCTTTTTATTTTTCTGCAGAAGCCTCGTGTTAACACTGGCCTTTGCCACGGAGCTTTTGTTCCGGGCAATGTCAGCCGCTTTCCAAGCACCTGGGGCTGCAATTTCTTTGCAAAAGCCCCATGAGCCTATTCATTTCTAGAAGTTCCCTGGCACAGCTGGAGGCAATAGTAGCACAGACCCACCTTTTTAGACAATATACTGGGGGCTGGGAAGAAGCTTCCACTTGTATTTGACTTACCCTTGTCTCTCTTGCTGTGTGCACCCTGGGAGCCTGGTTGGTGCCACTTCCTGCACTTCCTCCTGCCCTCCACAGGGGGGAGGCAGCTTCCTGCTGAGCTGCGGAGGCCCAGCTGTTTGCTCAGCTGCCACATGCAAGTCTTCATGAAGCCAGCAGCTTTACCTGGGTTGTGAGACTTCCTGTTAGCTTGTTTTTTTTAAAGAGGGGGGTGAGACCCATTGGTTCTCCAGGAGAACATCTTGCCTTTGCTTTTTAGTTAGTTTCAGATGCTCACATATATTATTACTAATACTACTACTAGTGATTGATAAGACAGGGAAATTGAGAGAGGAATGGGAGAGACAGAGAAGGAGAGAGACATTTAGAGCCCTGCTCCACCACTCCTGAAGCTCCCCTCCTACAGGTGGCTCTGGGGGCTTGAACCCAAGCCCTTGTGCATAATAGATAATTCATTCAGATAATATAATTCATTCATTATAGATAATTGTGCATTCAGCCAGATGTGCCACCACTCAGCCCTCTCACACTGATCAGTGTATTTTGTTTTTGCCGCCAGGGTTATTGCTGGGGCTGGCTGCTTGTGTGACAGCACTGCTCCTGGTGGCCTCTTTTTCTTTAATTTTCCTTTTGATAGAGGGTGAGGCAGAGGAAGAGAGACACCTGCAGAACTGCTCCACCACTGACGAAGCTTCCCCTCTACAGGTGGGCACTGGAGGCTTGTGCCAGGCGTATGGTAACAGTGCCCTCTGCTGGGTCCCTTGTTTACTTTTGACTTACACTGACTTGTGCCAGGCATATGATAACAGTGCACTCTGCTGGGTCCCTTGTTTATTTTTGACTTACACTGACTTGAACCTATATATGTTATTTTGGATAGAGACAGAAATTAAGAACAAGAGAGGACTAGGTATTTGTAGCACTGCTTCACTGCTCATGAAGATTCCACCTTGCCCCCTGGATAGCTTGTCTAAGGGACTCATTTTCCTTCTCACCATTTCTCAGAGAGTCAGGCTCTCTAAGAAGAGGAGACGAGAGTGACGGCAGTGGGAGGAAAGAGATGGCCCCTTGGTTCTGAGTAGAAACCCAGTACTCCCTCCCCACTGGCTTTCCTACCTCTGTTCTGAGGTCAGGCCAGTAATGAGGTAGAAAGGAGCGTGCCAGAGAGTCAGCGCACTGCGATCTGTGCAAAGGATAGACCCAACATAGCTGCTCTGGAGAAGAGTATTGATAGATTAAAAAAAAATAGCTTCTGAAGTTTTATAATGTACAGTGGAAAACGTGCCTTCCCTGTCCTGTGCCTCGCCCTGTCCAGGGCTTTGCCCCTGTTCCAGCGAGAAGCAGGGAGCCTGGTATAGCTGCAGCTGCTTCTCAGGGCCTCACCCTTGGGAGAGGGGACCGATGCAGACACAATCCCAGCCATTATTCTTCCTGAGATGAGTTCTGGAAGTGAGTGTGGGCTGCGATCTGCAGAGGACTAGTAGGGCTGGGCATGCTGGCAGAGGGGTCAGGAAACAGGGGTTGAAGCTGGACTGTGGGGGTGGGCACCATGGCTGAAGGAGGGAAGAGTGTGTGTAGTCCAGCCGCAGTCTGAGTCAGGGAAGCAGAATACCCAGGCTGGAGGTTGGGTGGCAGGGAGCCAGTGTCCAAAGTTCCTGAGGGAATGCCCAGGGCTCCTTGGACCCTGGAGAAGCTTCCAGGAAAGAGTCCATGAGTTCCGTTTAGGGGTCCACGCGTCCTGTTTAGATGTGCAGGTGTTTGGCCTGGGGACCTGAGAGTCTGGCTCTGCAGGCCGGGAGTCTTGGCTCTGAGTCCCTGCAGCCTCTTCAGAAGTCCAGAGCCAGTAGTTCTGGCTGAGATGTCGGCGTTTGTCTCCAGCCATCCGGCAGTCCTGTTGTTCAGTGTGAGGAATAGAGAAGTGCTGCCTGGGGCATCTGTAGAGGGGAGGGCCCGCTTGGCACAGAGAGTGGGCCCTACCACAAGCAGCAGGAAACGCACCTTTCCTCGGAGCAGTTGCTGGAAGTTCAGGAAGATGGCGCTGGGATCCTCGTGAGCTATGGTCCTCCCCTGTGGAGGAAGCTAAGGGCAGAGGACGGGCCTGAGGCCAGAGACCTGGGTGAGAGACACCTCCCTTATCTTCGGGGGAAAGAAGGAGCACAGAACCTGGGCTTTGTGTCTACAAGGGGCTGCCCTTTGTTGGACCAACTTGTCTACCCTCAAGCTTACTAGTATTTCCCTTCTCCACCTCAGATCTACTAAGGGGAAGAACTGAATCTGAAAAGAAGGCAGACTCCTGTAGTTGTGTTGACTGGGGATTTACCTGGGTTCCAAGCAGGCCCTGCAGGGCCCCAAGAAGGAGGCGGACCTGCCCAGAGAGCTGCCCCAGAAGGGCTGAGAGGCAAGAGGGTCCCAGCTGTCCCCGCGCAGCCATCACTCCCTCCAGCAGAAGGGCCGAGGCTCCCAGAACGTCCTGTGCCTTGTTCTGCTCCTGGGAAAGGCAGGGAAGAGAGAAGGGACTTCTTCAAAGGGCTCGCTCGTGGAGGGCGGGCAGGGAGCCTGTGAAAGGAGCCAGCAGATGAGTCATAGGAGCTGGGAGCTGGACAGGACCAAGGTTCCGCCCAGGGCAGGAATTCTTTCACAGTCTCCCGACAATTGCTCATCAGCCTTTGCTTGACTAGTTCCAGTGTCCAGTAACCCAGTCTGCTCTGACACTTGATTTCACTAAAGGAAAAAAAAAATTGTCCCTGCCTTACATGATATTGATGCCTAGAAGCCTTCGCTTTCTGGCTGTAATGCTACAAGGCTATCCTTTATCTTCCTGCCATATAATCTTAGGATCGTGACTTTTTTTAAGATAGAGAGGTAGAGCTTCCTTCAGTGCAGTGGCTCAAACCTGAGTCACACACATGGCAAAGCAGTGCATTCTCCAAGGGAGACACACACACACACACACACACACACACTTTAATGTGGTGATGACCATCACAAAGATCATGAAGACCTTTTAAAGGGAAGGAACTTCCTGAACTTCCTGAGGCAGAGCTGGGTCTCTAAGGGATCAATCACCAAGAAGTACCCTTCCTCTCTGATTAGCTCCCTCTGCAAAATGTATTTGTTTATATTAGAAAGAAAACAAGAAGGGCAGAGGGTAGATAGCATAATGGTTATGCAAATGCACTCTCATACTTGAGACTCCAAAGTCCCAGTTCAGTGTCCTCTACCCCTGCACTACCATGAGCCAGAGCTGAACAGTGCTCTGGAGAAAGACAGACAGAATGGGGCCAGCTGATGGTGTACCTGGCTAAGCGTACATGTTGCCATTTGCAGGGATCCAGGTTTGAGCCCCTGCTCCCCAGCTGTAAGGGGGAAGCTTCATGAGCAATAAAGCAAATAATACAGGTGTCTCTCTCCCTCTTTGTCTCCCCTTACCCTCTCTAATTCTCTCTGTCCTATCAAATAAAGAATAAATAAAATATTAACAAAGGAAAAAAAAAAAGACCAGAACATCATTCTGGCACATGCCAGGGATCGAACCCAGGGCTTCATCTATGTAAGCCCAGCATTCTAGTGCTAAGCCACTGCCTGGGCTTCAGACTTGCTGTCTTAGCATAAGACTGCCACTTTTCCTCCAAGCTAACTAGACAGACTTTATTTTTAAAAAGACTTTATGGGAGTTGGGTGGTAGCACAGTGGGTTAAGCACACCTGGTGCAAAGCACAAGGACCAGCATAAGGATCCTGGTTTGAGCCCCCGGCTCCCCACCTGCAGGGGAGTTGCTTCACAGGCGGTGAAGCAGGTCTGCAGGTGTCTATCTTTCTGTCCCCCTCTCTGTCTTCCCCTCCTCTCTCCGTTTCTATCTGTCCTATCTAACAACTACATCAATAACAACAACAACAATAAGAACTATAACAACAATAAAAAAGGGCAACAAAAAGGAAATAAATGCTAAAAAAAAAAAAAAACCTCAGTTAAAAAAAAGAAAAAATTTATTAGTTTATTTGGGGTAGAGATGGAAATTGAGAAGGAAGGGGGAGATAGAGAGAGGAAGAGAGCCACCTGCAATGCTGCTTCACCATTTGTGAAGCTTCCCCCTGCAGGAGGACAAACTCCAGTCTTGGCACATTGGAACAAGGACACTCAACTGGGTGTACCACCACCTAGCCCCTAGTTAGACAGACTTCATTTTATTTATTTGTTTATCTATTTTACCACAGCACTGCTCAAAGACCTGAGTTCAAGCCCTCAGTCCCCACCTACAGGGGAAAGTTTTGTGAGTGTTGAAGCGGCGCTGCAGGGGGCTCTCTGTCTCTCTTCCTATTTCCCCTTCCTCTCTATTTCTGGCTGTCTCTATCCAATAAATAAATAAATAAAGATAAAAGAGAGAGGGAGAGAGGTAATGGGGAGCTAGAAAGGGAGAGAGGTGGTCTGGGAGGTGGCACAGTGGATAAAGCACTAGACTTCCAAACATGAGGTCCAGAGTTCAATCCCCGGCAGCGCATTTACCAGAGTGATGTCTGGTTCTTTATCTCTCCTCTTATCTTTCGCATTAATAAGTAAATAAATAAATAAATAAGATCTTTAAAAAAGAAGAGGGGACGGAGAGATACCTGCAGCACCGCTCCACCGATTATGGAGTTTTCTTCCTTTAAGTGGGGACCAGGGCCTTGAACCTAGATCTTTGTGAACTGTAACATGTGTGCTCAACCAAGTGAGTGTTCCCCCACCCAGCCCCTTAAACAGACTTTAAAACAGTCACTGCAGCCCAGGAGGCGGAGCAGTAAAGCATGAAATCCTAAGTTCATTCCCCAGCATTGCACATGCCAGGGTGATGTTCTGGTGCTCTGCCTCTCTTCTCATGAATAAATGTGTCTTATAAAAATCACTCCTTACATACCATGTTTTCGACTTTACTGTTGAGGTTGCTTCCTTCTGAACACGTGGTATTTTAATGTGGTGCCTCTGGGTGCATTTACATCTCTGGTGTGTGGTGCTTCTAAGTGTGGTCCGCCTAGATTACACTTAAAATGAATATGGTTTTCTTTTTCTTTCTTTTTTTGCCTCCAGGATTATTGCTGGGGCTCGGTGCCTGTATTATGAATCCACTGCTCCTGTGACCATTTTTCCCTTTCCTTTTTCTCTTTCTTGATAGGACAGAGAGAAATAGAGAGTGGAAGGAAGGTAGAGAGGGGGAGAGAAAGATATACACCTACAGACCTGACCTGCTTCACTGTTTGTGAAGTGACCCCCCTGCAGGTGGGGAGCCAGAGGCTCGAACTGGGATCCTTGAGCTTTGTACTATGTGCACTTAAACTGGTGCACCACCACCTGGACAGATACGAGTTTTATAGGCGCATTTCTACAACGTGTACAACAGAAAACACTGAAACTGCCTATAGTCACTAACATTTAAAACAACTGCTAGAGGGAGTCGGGCGGTAGCGCCGTGGGTTAAGTGCATGTGGCGCAAAGCTCAAGGACCGGCTAAGGATCCCGGTTCGAGTCCCCGGCTCCCCACCTGCAGGGGAGTTGCTTCACAGGCGGTGAAGCAGGTCTGCAGGTGTCTGTCTTTCTCTCCCCCTCTCTGTCTTCCCCTCCTCCCTCCATTTCTCTCTGTCCTATCCAACAACGACGACATCAAGAGCAACAATAATAACTATAACAATAAAACAAGGGCAACACAAGGGAATAAATAAATATATAAAAAAATAAATACTGTTCCTTTAAAAAAAAACAAAAAATCTCCTTAAAAAAAAATAGGGGAGTCGGGCTGTAGCTCAGCGGGTTAAGCGCAGGTGGCGCAAAGCAGAAGGTCGGCATAAGGATCCTGGTTTGAGCCCCCGGCTCCCCACCTGCAGGGGAGTCGCTTCACAAGTGAAGCAGGTCTGCAGGTGTCTATCTTTCTCTCCCCCTCTCTGTCTTCCCCTCCTCTCTCCATTTCTCTCTGTCCTATCCAACAATGACAACAACAATAACAATAATAACTACAACAACAATTAAAAACAACAAGGACAACAAAAGAAAATAAATAAATAAAATAAAATAAAAAAACAGCTGCTAGATAGCATAATGGTTATACAAAGAGACTCTCATGCCTGAGGCTCCTAAGTTCCAGGTTCAGTCCTCCACACCATCATAAGCCAGAGCTGAGCATTGCTCTGGTAAAATAAATAAATAAATAGAATGCCATTACATGCAAATGCTGAGTGAACTCAACCCTCCTGAAACCTTCTGCAAGGGAAGCTGGCTGACTGTACTCAGCTGTTTGACACACACAGACTTTCTGTCTCTGTTACATTCCACCTTGTTTTTGACCTAGCCACTCCTCCATTTGAATCTCCATGCTGCATTTCGCTTTTAGCTGCTCTCCCCAGCTCTGTGTCATCTGTAGATAGACCAGTCTCACTTCATAACAGCTTAAGAAAGCTGAATGGGTGCAGGCCCAAGGCAGGACAGGAAAGACTTCTATCTAACTCTTCATGGTTTTCAGCTTTGACTCTATTTAAACATCCTAGGCTGACAAGCCACTGCTTTGTCCGGGGAGGGGGAGAATCCCCACAGGCGAGTGTAGGTTGGGCCTGAGCTCAAGGTGGGCTGTTTCCAGGCAGCTGCTCAGGAGTTGCAGGTATCCCTGGGAAGTGGTGGGAAGTAGAGACAGGACTTGGGGAAAGAGGAGGAAGAGGTGGCTTGCTTACTGTCTGGGCTTTCCATTCTCCTAAGCTGAAGTCCACTGTGGGCAGCAGGACCGGGGTGGGTAGCAGGCGGGCGTCGGGGCACTGGCTCTGTTGGAGAGATGGGTGTGGGTGGAGGGGGGGAGACAGGAGCTGACACAGGACCCATCGACTAGGATGGGCTTCAGAGGTAAGACATTCAGGTTAGAACTTTCCTTCTGCTTTTTTTAAAAAAAGATTGATTTAGGGGAGACAACATAGTGGCTATGCAAAAGACTCATGCCTGAGGCTCTGAGGTCTCAGGTTCAATTCCCAGAATTACCATAAGCCAGAGCTGAGCAGTGCTCTGATCTGTATCTCTCATTAAAATAAAATGTTTTAAAATAAAGGTTGGTTTACTTAATGAGAGAGGAGGAGAGAGTGAGTGAGCCAGAGCATCACTCTGGCACATGCATGTTGGGGATCAAACTCAGGATCTCATGTTTTGTTTTTTTTTGTTTGTTTTTTGTTTTTTGTCATCATTGATGCTTCACTGCTCCAGGACTTTTTTTTTAAGTTCTTATTTTTTCTAATTTTTAAAATTATCATTATACAACAAGGGCAACAAAAGGGAATAAATAAATAAATAAAATAAATATTAAAAAAATTATCTTTATTGTATAGATAGCCAGAAACCAAGAGGGTAGGGGGAGGTAGAGGGAGAGAGAGAGAGACACCTGCAACCTCCTTTGCCACTCATAAAGCTTTCCCCCTGCAGGGGAAAAGGGGACTGGGGGCTCAAATCTGGGTCCTTGTGCATTGCAACGTGTGTGCTCAACCAGGTGTGCCACTTTTTTTTTTTTTTTTAGCTGAGGAGAAATAGAGACAAGAAGGCTGAGAGGGAGAGAGAGGCACCACAGCACTGAAGGCACCACAACACTGAGACTTCCTCCAGTTCAACAGGGGCTGGGTTTGAATCTGGATTGTACACATGGCAAAGCGATGCACTATCCAAGTGAGCTATTTCATTGGCCAGGGTCTAAGGTTTTATCCACTGTGCCACCTCCCTGGCCACAGAGTAGAACTTTTCAAAGACAGCCTGACTACATATCATAGTCCTTGTCAAGCAGGGGTGACCAGGCATGATGGCCTTACTAAAGACAATACTGGAAGGCATGGTGATGGTGCCCCCAGTTGAATGCACATGCTAGCATGCACAAGGAGGGCATGGTGACGGTGCCCCCAGTTGAATGCACATGCTAGCATGCACAAGGAGGGCATGGTGACGGTGCCTCCAGTTGAATGCACATGCTAGCATGCACAAGGAGGGCATGGTGACGGTGCCTCCAGTTGAATGCACATGCTAGCATGCACAAGGAGTTGGGTTCAAGCCCCCAGATCCCCCCTGTAGGGGGAATGCTTTACGAGCACTGAAGCAGTGCTGCAGCTGTCTCTATTTGTCCCTCCCTTCTCAATTTCTCGCTGTCCTGTCAAATGTTAAATGAAACAGAGGCTCTGGAGGATAGCGAGGAGGAGGAAGTGAAAGGGAGAGGGACGCGCTGATGGAGCTTCTCTCCAGTCCAGTGACAAGAGGGGACAGGGCTTGGGGCTTCTCACCAGTCTGCTGTGAAGGGCCTGGGAGTCCCGAAGCAGTTTATTTAACAGTCTGGGGTCACAGGCAGGGGGGGCTGAACTGGATAGAGTCGGTCTTGCAGTCAGGAGAGGTATGACCACCAGGAGCAATTCTTGAGAGAGGAGAGGGTAAAAAGGGCGTCAGAAAGCTAAGTCAGAAGGCTTTGCTGATGAGGGGTCCAAAGAACCATACTCAACTTCCAGATCTGACATACACCCCCAAGCCCAACTCCTGCTGCTCAGACCCCTTGTGACTCAGGGTTCCTCAGGGTGTTCTTACCAGTCAGCTCCATCCTGGCTAGCTGTGTGGCTGGAGTGGCTCCCTGTAAGGGGCCTCTCCCCCTGAAGCCTTCCTGGGGCCATGGAGGCGGCCTGGGCTCTGCACTGGCGGGCAGAGTGGGTGGTACACAGGTTGGCCGAGGATGGGTCAGGAAACTGTCCTAGAAGTGACAAGAACTGTGAACATCTGACATGGTTTCAAGGGCTCTGCCTGGAGGCAAGGGCTGTTCTGCTGATAAGTGCTAAAGCTCAGACTATCTCCTCCCCTCCTGTCTGTGGGGATCCAAGCCCCTCACAAATAAAAATTTCACACACCCTTCTCCCATGGCTGACTTATTCATCCATTTTATTCCAGAAAGAAGCACCCAGAAAGGCAAAGACACTGGAGTAATGGAGGGAGCTTCTGCCAGAACCACAGCACTTCTGTGTGGTGCTGGGGCTTGAGCCTGAACCCGGGCCATGCATACGCCCAGGCATGGGCCCTGATCCCACACTGTCCTATGATGGCAGCGTGAGACCAGGGCTCCCCCGTGACTCTGATGTGGGGCCCTGGAGCCCCAAGCCCCTCCCAGCACCCTGTCTGTCGCTGGCTGGCCTTGAATTTTCAGCAATCTGTGGGGGAGGAGGAGGCCTGGGCTGGGGCTAGAGGAGAGGGTGTCACAATGGATGCCTGGAGAGGAGGGAGGAAAGTGGGGTACACGGCCATGTGAGGAGCTAGTGGCAAGTCCACTGTGTTGAGGGGCAACTTGGGGAAGGGGACTGGCCGGGAAATAGATTAAGTTACATGGTTCAGGAGGGGCACAGTGGGCAGAGCACTGGACCCTTAAGCAGGAGACCCTGAATTGAATCGTTTGTGCTGGAGGGATGCTCTGACTCTCTCTTTCGAACCAATACATACATCAGCTGAAAAAGATCATGGGTCACTAATCTCATGTTCTTTCCCTTTCTACTATCCTATAAAACCTCCGGGAGTCTTTCTCTGCATCCCAAGTCCTGAAATACCTGGTTACTCTCCAAAGAACCAGGTTAACAGTCCCAGCACCCTCACTGAGGCAAGTTGCCCAGGGTGCTTTGCATGGCTCCCCTCACCAGAGCACCCACCATCTCTTCTCAGCACCCTGCTTCCAGCCCCCTCTGCAGGCACCTTCTGGGTCTTTACAGGGTCCTTCCCTTAACTGCCTCCACAGCTTCCTCCTTTCACAAGTCCTGGGAAGAGGGCTGCACCTGATTCAATATTGGGCTTTCCTGTGGGTCTGTCAACACAGGGTCCTCCTCCTACACTTCCCCTTGGGCTCTCTGGGCCTCCCACCCCCACTTAGCTTTAGGGGAGATGGCTGGGGCACTGTCCATCTGGGTGCTGCCTGCAGCCCCTAAGTCTTAATTGTACCTCATTTCTCACGCTCTCCCTGGACCCGGGTCCCTTTCCTGAGGGCCAGCCAGCCCTGCTGTGCTCAGTCCCTCAGAGCCCAGCACCCCACCCCCTACCCCTGCCCAGTCCTGCTCCTCCCATTCTGGGAAGGCTCCACTCTTCTCGACAAAGGTCAGTGACTGGAGGTTCTAGTTTGCCTGCCCCTCCCCCAGCCTCAAGCCCAGGGCCCCTTCAGCGTCCCCCCCATTCTCACTCCACCCTGCGCCCTCCTGGCCACTCACTCAGTAGATGGGGGGGCTCCAGGCCCCAGGTGCAGAGCAGGCCGAGCCCTGGGGAACAGGTGGCAGCCTTGGGGCCTAGCCCCTCCACTCCGGTGGGGTCACACGCCTGCCCAGGCCACTGCTGCCCAATCAGATCACAGGGAGCCACCAGACACTGGTGAGGGCCCCGGAAGTGACGCCCTTCCTGGGCCCAGGGTCCACTCTTCCCAGCCCTGCGCCTCCACCCACACACACCACTGGGAGGAAGGTGAGGGGCTCCATGTTTTCCTAGGAGATGGGAGATGACCAGGACCTGTCGGGGGAGGAGATGAGAGGGCAACTCAGCTCTTTCCCAGGAGGGATTTGACCGGACATGTTTGTCCCAGAGAAAGAGGCACTCAAGTCCCTGTTTAGATGAGTCTTTTTTGGTTCCTGGCAGTTCCCATTTCTCTGCCCCACCACCCCACCTGCCGCTGGAACCCTGCAGGGTCTAGCTCCCCGGACTGCATCCTGGGGGGTCCTGTGGCACATCCACTTGCCTTACAGGCGTGTGCTGCCCTCCCCCCCCGAAAGAGGGGGCACCGCCATGGGGCTGGTGTTTGGGCAACAGGCAGATGGTGTGGGCCTGCCAGCCAGCTCAGGTGCCCCTCGGCTCGGGCACGGCCTCCTCCCGCCATCTTCTTCCCGCCTGGGTTCCTGCCCTGTGTGCCGAGGGATAACCAGGCCCATGTGTCTTAGGAGAGACAGCTGCTCTGCCTCCCCCGCAAATACCTCCCACCCCCTCCCCCTTTGGCCCTGGCTGCCCCCCTTCCCGGGGCCCAGTCTCCCCACAGTCTCTGTCCTTAGGGCCTCTCGCCTGACCCTTTCCCATCAACACCCCCTTCTTCCTCCAGCTCTCCTGCTCCTCCTCCTCCCAAGTACAGGCTGTCTGCTCGAGTATGGCCTGGATCCCGGAACTCTCCAGTCCAGGCGGACCGAGATGCCTCCTGGGATTCGGAAGGAGGATGCTGGGGTGGCTGGGGGAAGGTGGGCGTAGGGGGCAGATGGGACTGAGAAGCCCACACAAAGGAGGCTGAGGGTTTGGTGAAGGGGCCCCACAAGAGGAAGGAGAGAGACAAGAGGCATGTCAAGCCAGGTGCAATGATGGGTGGGTGGTGTCAAAGACAGGTTACACTGAAGAGGGGGCCAGTGTTACCAGATAGGAAAGGGACATCTCTGGGGGCCAAGTCAGGGCAGCAGTAGACTGAGAGCTGTCAGAGATGGGACAGGAGTGTGAGAGTGCTGGAGATGGGGGGGGGCACATGGCAGGATAGTGGGGCCTGAGGGGGTTGGGCACAGAGAGGGCAGGATGGTGGACCCTGAGGGGGTGGGCACAGAGGGAAGGGTGGTGGGATCTGAGGAGTTGAGCACAGAGGGCAGAAGGGTGGGGCCTGAGGGGGGTGGGCACAGAGAGGGCAGAGGGTGGGGTCTGAGGGCATGAGAGTGGACCATGAGGGGATGGGTACAGGGGGCAGGGCTCTAGACACACAGGGCAAGGGTGGTGGTGCCTGAGAGGGGTGGGCACAGAGAGGGCAGGAGGTGGGCCCTGAGGGGAGTGGGCATATAGGGCAGGGTAGTGAGGTCTGAAGATGGTGAGCACAGAGAGTGTAGGCCAGTGTCTGGGCCTGTGGGCGCCTTGGCACCCGAGTAGGGTCTGAGCATTCGCCCGGCCGCCTCAGCTCTGCCCCTCCCTGGCCCCGGGCTGTCGTCCTGTGGACACTCAGCTCCTGGTCCAGCAGCGGGTGGCCGCTGGGGGGGGGCTGGGGGTTCCCGACCAGCTTCCCCCCTCTCCAGCCCCCTGGTCCCTCCCCGCCCCTCCCCGCGGCCCCCCTCCCCGCAGGCCCTCCCTCCTCCGTCCCCTCCCTCCCGCGCGATCCGGGCCGCTGCCGCTGGGTCGGACCCCCCGGGCTCAGCCCGGCCCCTCGCCGCCGCCGCCCCGCGCACAGGAGGAGGAGGCCCGGCGGCGCGGCGCGGGGCTTAAAGTGGCCGAGCCGGCCAGGGCCCAGAGGCCGGACTCCCGCTCCGCGCCCGCCGCCGCCGCCCGCGTCATGCCGAACCTCCCGGCCCCGCCGGCCCCGCTGCTGCTGCTCGGGCTGCTGCTGCTCGGCCCCCGCCCGGCCCGCGGAGCCGAGCCCCCCGCGCTGCCCATCCGCTCCGAGAAGGAGCCGCTGCCCATTCGGGGAGCGGCAGGTAGGTGGGCTCCCCCGGGGGGCGCAGGCGGGGCGTCCGACTCGGGGTAAGTCCGCGCCGGCCTGGAGGGGGCGCCGGTGCAGGTGGCTGTGCGGTGGGGCGGCCTGGGGGTTGGGGGAGGCCCGGGGGACTGGAAGGGGGACTGGAGGGGACGTCCTAGAGGAGAGGGCTGTGTGTGAGGGGCTCTGAAGGGGCAGGTTACCAGGTTAGCTGGAGGGAGGATGTGGGGGGGGGCTGAGGGGGCGTCCTGGAAGGGGCAGGCTGCGGGGCAGGTTGGAGGGGGGCTAGAATCGTGCAGGTGCTAGTAGTTGGGCGTCGCGGGTGGCCTGGAAGGGGTGGGCTGGGGAGGGGGCTGTAGGGGGAGCTAGAGGGAGTGGATTGGAGGGGGGCTGGAAGGGGGCTGGAGGAGGCGTCCTAGAAGGGGCATCTTGGAACGGACTCCTGGAGTGTGCAGGAGGAAGGGGGCATCCTGTCCGGGGCCGGTTAGGGGGGCTGGAAGGGACGCAGGTGCAAGTGGCTGAGCAAGGCAGGCGGCCTGGAGGGGTGGGCTGAGGGGTGGCCTGGAGGGGACCTAGAGGGGGTGGGGTGGTGGGCGGCAGCAGGCCTTTTCCGGCAGGCTGTTCCTTGGGCGGGAAGGTCTATGCCGTGGACGAGACGTGGCACCCGGACCTGGGGGAGCCCTTCGGGGTGATGCGCTGCGTGCTGTGCTCCTGCGAGGCGGTGAGTGGCCCCTGCCCTCCTGAGCAGCGCTCCGGCCTTGGAGAGTTGGGGTGCACGCAGAGCTGCGAGCCTGCAGATATTTTAGGGGGTTTCTGGTGGGGGCGGGGAGGACGGGCTCCCTGGAGTCCGAGGGTGACCTCGATGATTTGGGCTCGGGTACCAGGCCCCGCCAGGCCCCCTCTGCCTAGCGCCCAGCTGCTACTCCTTTGGTGGGGCTGCTGCCCCCATGCAGGTTTGGCTCTACGCACGGAGGCCGATGTGCTAGCAGGTCTGGGGTCAGGCAGCTTGTGGGTGGCGGCGCCCTGGGGTGTCGGCGGCTCCCCCTGCAGCGGGGTCTGTCTCGTCTCCTCTCGCAGCCCCAGTGGGGCCGCCGCGCCCGGGGCCCGGGCAGGGTCAGTTGCAAGAACATCAGGCCCGAGTGTCCAGCCCCGACGTGCGGGCAGCCGCGCCAGCTGCCGGGGCATTGCTGCCAGACCTGCCCCCCGGGTGAGGCCCCCGCAGGGAGGGGCGGCCGGCGGGAACCCTCCCCAACCCCCGAGGGGCCGCCAGCTGAAGCCTGTGTCCCCCGATGTAGATCGCGGCGCGCCGGACGCACAGCCCACGGTCCCGGCCTTCGAGTATCCGCGGGACCCGGAGCACCGCGCCTACAGCGACCGCGGGGAGGCTGCTGAGGAGCGCGCCCGCGCTGACTGGCACTCGGGTAGGGGGGGTGGGTGGCTGTGGGCGGGCACAGGGTAGGCTGGTGGGAGGGGGAGGGGCTGGGTGGAGTGGGGGCTGGGGTGTGGAGGTGTGAGGGGGCCGGGCACCACAGAGATGGGGGGCGAGGGTGAGTGGGGTGGCGGCTGGGGGTGTGGAGGGGTGAGGGGGCCGGGCACGGCGGAGATGGGGGCGAGGGTGAGTGGGGTGGCGGCTGGGGGTGTGGAGGGGTGAGGGGGTGGGCATGGCGGAGACGGGGGTGGCGAGGGTGAGGGGGGCGGGCACGGGTAGGCGGCAGCCGGGCGGGGGCGCTGCCGCACTAGGGGCCTCTCGCCCCTCCCCGCAGACTTCGTGGCGCTGCTGACAGGCCCGAGGTCGCAGGCGGTGGCCCGAGCCCGGGTGTCGCTGCTGCGCTCCAGCCTGCGCTTCTCCATCTCCTACCAGCGGTGAGAAGGGGGGATTTGGGGCGTGGGGGAGGAGCGGGGCGCTGGAGGGGCTCTTCACGGTGCCTCTCCCCAGGCTGGACCGCCCGGCCAGAGTCCGCTTCTCAGATCCCACGGGGAACGTCCTGTTTGAACACCCTGCGGCCCCCACCCAGGACGGCCTGGTGAGCACGGGTCGTGGGGGGTGTTGGGTGCTGGGTCAGGGTCTGGCCTGAGCAGGGTCCTGACGATGGGGGTGTGGGGATTGAGGCATGGAGGGCTGGGTGCCACCTGCTCTGGCTGCACAGCTGGGAAATGATAGTGTGGAGACACGGCCCAGGCCACCGAGGTTGGGCCCTTTCCTGGGCTCCCGAGGGGGCGTGGGTGCCCCCAGGCCTCTCCCAACTGCCTGAGACCACGCCTCTGCTCCAGGTGTGTGGCGTGTGGCGGGCGGTGCCCCGCTTGTCGCTGAGGCTTCTCCGGGCAGAGCAGCTGCACGTGGCCCTCCTGACCTCTGCTCACCCCACCGGGGAGGTGTGGGGGCCCCTCCTGTGGCACCGGGCCCTGGCTGCAGGTGAGAAGGCTTCCGAGGTGTCCCCCCAGACCCCACTGGCTACCGTGGGCCCTCCGTGACCTGTGTGTGCTTCCTCCTAGAGACCTTCAGCGCCATCCTCACCCTAGAGGAGGGGCCACAGCTGGGCGTGGGGGGCATCGCCCTGCTGGCCCTCAGTGACACAGAGGACTCCTTGCATTTCCTGCTGCTTTCCGGGGGGCTGCTAGAGGCCGGGAGCAGGGGTAAGCGCAGGGGCAGGGGGGGGGGCAGGGGGGATGGGGGAGTTGGGCAGGGCAGAGCGGCCAGCTCTCAGGGGTGCTCCTGTGGCAACTGCAGGCCCAGCCCCGGTGGCCCTGCACCTCCAGCTTCTGCATCAGGGCCAGCTTCTGCGGGAGCTCCAGGCCAATGCCTCCACCCAGGTGAGGGGGTGGGGGGCAGGACCCAGGTAAGGGAGGGCCCAGGGGAGCCAGGGTCCAGGGGGAGGGTCCAGCAGAGTTAAGGCCTCCTCACCCATCACACCCTGCTCTGTCCCCAGGCACCAGGCTTTGCCGAGGTGCTCCCCCACCTGATGGCCCAGGAGATGGAGTGGTTGGCTCTGGGGGAGCTGCAGATGGTGCTCGAGAGGGCGGGGGTGCCCTCACTCCGCATCAGTGGGCACATTGCTGCCAGGCAGAGCTGCGATGGTGAGGCTGGGGGAACTGGCAGCCTCAGGGCAGGCTGGGAGGCCAGGCCTCTGTGGAGGCCTTGGGGTCAGGAACTTGAGTGGCTCTGGGTCCATGCCCATCTCCCCTGCAGTGCTGCAGAGCGTCCTCTGTGGGGCTGATGCGCTGAGCCCGGTACAGACAGGCGCTGCTGGCTCGGCCAGCCTGGTGCTGCTGGGAAATGGCTCCCTGCTCTACCAGGTAAGAAGGAGGCAGGGCTGGGGGCTGAACAGTGGTGCACCTGGTAGAGTGCACTGTTCAAGCCCCAAGTCCCACCTGCAGGAGAAAGCTTCAGGAATGGTGAAGTTGTGCTGCAGGTTCCCCCACTTTCTCTCTCTCCATCTCTATCTCCCTTCACTCTCAGTTTCTTTCTGCCCTGTCAAATAAAAGAAATAATGTTTAAAAACCACAAAGGAGAGAAAGGAAGAGGCAGGACTGCAGAGTGGCCAGCTTGACCCTCACCAACCCCAAGACCTGGGTTTAAGCCCTTTGCACCACATGAGAGCATTGTGTACATGAGAAGCTTTGCGAACTCTAGAGTTGAGCTGCAGTGTCTCCTCTCTCTCTGTTCCTATCTGTGACTGAAAGGAAGGAAGAAATCTTGGGAGCATGGAATTGCATGGGTGTAAATCCCTGGGGTTAAGAAAAAAAAGTGGCTATCTTAGCCACTTGAGCATGCCCACCCTGTCCTGCCTACAGGTGCAGGTGGTGGGCACTCGCAGTGAGGTGGTGGCTGTCACACTGGAGACCAAGCCTCAGCGGAAGGACCAGCGTTCCGTGCTGTGCCACATGGCAGGGCCACAGCCTGGAGCACACGTGGTAAGTGAGTGAGCAAGCGTGTGAGAGGCAGGAGGCCTCTCTCTCACTGACAGGCAGTCTGCCCCCCCAACTTCTAGTGAGCTCTGGGACAGGGTCTGAGTATAAAGGAAACCAGCTCAAGTCTGGTGGTGGGTGGGGAGGCTGGCAGCTGGATCCTTTACTGTGAATTCGAGGGGATGGAGGGAGATCGAGCTCTGGGAGGTGCTGTGGCCCTGCAGGGAGCTCTGGTGTGGAAATGTGTCTCCTTCTATCTCACTCTCACTGAATGAAAAAGTGGCCTGGGAGGCCCTGGCTCTGTGCAAAAAGAAAAGTGGCAGGAGCGATTCACTGATCCTTCCTCAGTAAGCGCCACCGGGTGTCTTACTGACCCATAGTACAAAAAAAGATTTATTTATTTATTTATTTATTTTATTAATGAAAGCAGGATTGAGAGGGAGAGAAAACTGGAAAGTCACTCTGGCACGTGTCACGCTGGGGATTGAACTCAGGACCTCATGCCTGGGAGTCCAATGCTTTAGTCACTGCTCCCCCTCCTGGGTGACACAGCACCCACTTTATAGATGATGAGGTGAAGGGTCAGAGAAGTTAATTTATCTTCCATGTTAAAAAAAAAAAAGTCTGCCAGGAGTGGTGTAGTCACTCTGGGGGCTCAAACAAATCGCTGCTTCTATAACGGAAATGTCAGGGAGAGTAGGTGTGGCAGCACAGGCCACTGGCTGTGGGCAGCTTGCGAGGACATGGGCTTGTGTGAGAGGTGAGTCATGGGGACCAGGGGACCTGGCAGCTGTGCTGAAGGCAACCTTTCCTTTGTCCCAGGCTGTGGGGGTCTGCCCTGCGTTGGGTGCCCGAGGCGCCCACCTGCTCCTGCAGAGTGAGCTCTTCCTGAATGTGGGCACCAAGGACTTCCCCGATGGAGAGCTCAGGGGCCAAGTGGCCGCCCTGCCCTATAGTGGACACAGTGCCCGCCATGGCAGTGAGTGCCAGAGTCTACCTGCCCACCCTGTCAGCATGCATGCGAAGGCCTAGCGTGCCCCTTCCCATCTGTGTCCCAGCTCTCGGCGGGGGTGGGGTGGGGGGTATCTGGAGGAGTAGAGTGGGCTTGTTGGGGGATGTCGTGTCCTAGGGTTTCCCCAGCCCTGGACCTATGTTTTTTGTTTGTCATCACTCGGAGTCTGGAGGGGGGGCTGCTGTCCAAGGTGGCCTTGTCATTTGTCACCTCCTCTTTGGTCCCCAGTGCTCCCTGTACCCCTGGCAGGAGCCCTGGTGCTGCCCCCTGTGCAAAGCCAGGCCGCAGGGCATGCCTGGCTCTCCCTAGACCCTCACTGTCACCTGCACTACGAGGTGCTGCTGGCAGGGCTAGGTGGCTCCGAGCAGGGCACCGTTACCGCCCACCTCCTGGGGCCTCCAGGGCTGCCAGGTCCCCGGCGGCTGCTGAGAGGATTCTATGGCCCAGAGGTGAGGACCGCTGTGGGCAGGTGGGGCTGTGGGTGGGGGCCTGTGGTGTCCACTCTCCTCCCTGCATCCTTCCTGGGCCTCTGTGGGTAGGTGGTGTGATAGAGCTCCTGGAGGGGGGCTACTCAGGACTCAGACCTGCTGGCCACATGGCCTCCAGGCCTCACTCCTCCCCAGCTCAAGCCTCCATATGAGCTCCGTCTCTTGGCACTCTTGCCTGTAGGCACAGGGTGTGGTGAAGGACTTGGAGCCTGAGCTCCTGCGGCACCTGGCACAGGGCACTGCATCCCTGCTCATTGCTACCAAGGGGAGCCCCCAAGGGGAACTTCGGGGGCAGGTAGGCCTCAGGCTGGGGGGGCCGGACTGTGGGGAGCTGGGGTGGCCTCTGGTAGGGCTCTGCAGGGGCTCAGATGCCACCTCACTGCCACTTCCTCCCAGGTGAACGTTGCCAACCAGTGCCGGGTGGGCGGCCTACAGGTGAGGGCGGAGGGGGTGCCTGGGGCTCCGGAGGTACCTGTACTGCCTGCACTGCCCATGGTCCTGGGCCAGGAGCCCCCTACCCTAGCACGGCCCAGCAGCTCCGGGCGCCCCCGAGACCCCAACACCTGCTTTTTCGAGGGGCAGCAGCGCCCCCATGGGGCTCGCTGGGCACCCAACTATGACCCTCTGTGCTCGCTCTGCACGTGCCAGGTAGGAGACCAGGGAGGGGTGCAGGGGGTGTCAACATACAGGGGTTGGGGGCACCTCCACCCCCGGGTCAGCTCCAGGTCTCCCCTACAGAGACGCACAGTGATCTGTGACCCTGTGGTATGCCCTCCACCCGGCTGCCCAAGCCCTGTGCAGGCTCCGGACCAGTGCTGCCCTGTGTGCCCAGGTGAGTGTCCTGCAGAGGGCACCCCAGGGTCTGCCATGGGGGTGAGGCTGCAGGGAGTCACCTTCTGCTTTCCCTTCACAGAGAAGCAAGAGGGTAGAGATGCACTGGGCCTGCCAAGGGGTCGGGACCCTGGAGAGGGTGAGATGGAAGGGTGCATGCAGGAGAGGGCAACTGCAGAGGGCAGGGGTAGGGTTAGAAGGGAGGGCTGAAGGGCCTAGGTCCTGAGTCCCAGGAGTGGGCTCTGGGTAGACTGGTGTGTGGTGGGCTGAGGCTGCTGCTGCCTGGCTGTGGACCCAGCACTGAGTTCAGTACTAATGGCAACCTGACACTTTCCCCACTAGGTTGCTATTTTGATGGCGATCGGAGCTGGCGGGCAGCGGGGACCCGGTGGCACCCTGTCGTGCCTCCCTTTGGCCTAATTAAGTGTGCTGTTTGCACCTGCAAGGTACAGTGCAATGAAACCACCTTCTGTAGTTTCACAAGTTGGCTGGTTGCGCAGAGGGGGCTGCTGCTGGAGGGCTTGGGGGGGTTGCAGGCCAGCCGAGGAAAGGCCTTTGGGCTTAGAGAGCTGACCCCCTGAGGGAGGAGGGCAGGGCTGTCCTGTGTGTGGGTTCTGGCTCTGCTGAATAACTCACATAACCCGGGTACTGTCTAGGCCCCCAGCCTCACTTGCTAGGTACAGAAAGCACCACCAGCCCAGGGCAGCTTTTGCTATTATGGAGGAAGGAGGGAGAACACAGGAGGCACCCCTCTTTTCTAACACGCCTCACTCTGTGGCTTCCTACAGGGGGCCACTGGAGAGGTGCACTGCGAGAAGGTCCAGTGTCCTCGGCTGGCCTGTGCCCAGCCTGTCCGCGCCAACCCTACCGACTGCTGCAAACAGTGCCCAGGTAAGGGGGAGGCCCAGAGAATGCTTGTGGGTTGTTAAGCCCTTTACTACCTTGTCCTTGGGGAGGGATTGCACCCTGAGGGCTGAGGCAAGGGGTGTCCCAAACCACTCAGCATATTGAACTCTGCTCAGCACATCATCTGGGGCGGGGCCTTTAGTCAGTGGAAAGAGTCTACATGTACTGGTAAGATACAAGGGGTTCTTACCCTAGCCACCACCCACCCATTCACCCACCCATCCATTATTCATCCATCTACAAATTCAGTCACCATCATCCATTCATCCATCCATCCAGCGATTCATAATCTATCCACCCATCATCCATCCACCTTCTTCTTCTTCTAGCGTTTGCCCTTCTTCTGTAGCCAGTCAACAGCGTCAGGTTGAGCCTGATGTCTGCTTGTTGCTGGCTTTGAAAGTGACTGGGATCCATGTGGATTCAGTCAGCTAGGAAGGATCGTCAGTTTCTCCAATAAATGGGTACTCACAGGATGCACCACGAGAAGGTCGATCCAATGCATCCCATCCATCCACCAATTCATCCATCCATCCATCTATCCATCCCATCATCTAGCCATAATTTGCCCATTACTTATCCATCTATCCATCATCCATCCACCCACCCATCCATCCATCATTTATCGATCATTTATCCCTCCTTCCCTCACTCCCACCCTTCCTCCCTCCATTTACATTTACTACCTACTAGTTGCCAGAAGCTTCTGGAGGTGCTGGAGGTCATAGAGAAACCCCAGGATCCCTCTGCGAGCTCACTGATGACCCCTTCCTCTGGCTCTTCCAACAGTGGGGACAGGGGCCCGCCCTCAGCTGGGGGACCCCATGCAGGCCGATGGGCCCCGGGGCTGCCGTTTTGCAGGGCAGTGGTTCCCAGAGAGCCAGAGCTGGCACCCCTCCATCCCCCCCTTTGGGGAGATGAGCTGTATCACCTGCAGATGTGGGGTAAGTGAGGATGTGGCCCCAGTCTAGGGTGGAGAGAGGCTGAGGCCTGTGGGTTCTGGCACCCAACACCCTGAGGCTTTGCTCTGCTCGTGCCAGGCAGGGGTGCCCCACTGCGCGCGAGAGGACTGCTCTCCGTTGTCGTCCTGTGGCCCAGGGAAGGAGGGTCGGTGCTGCTCCCACTGCACACACCAGCAGCGTAAGTGTGGGGGCTGGGGGGGCAGGCAGGACTAGCCTCCTTCACCAGCTCAGAGTCCCCAGCTCAGAGACGCTGAGGCTGCAAGGCAAGCCTGGACAGAGCCTCTGCTTTGCACCTCCTGCCGCCTGCTCCCCCCCTCCCCTCTTCTCCAGAGCCCACCCCCTTCTGTCTCCAGCTGCCTCCGAGGCCAGGACGGCCCCAGAGCTGGACTCAGCAGTCACAGTCAAGGGCTCATAGTGAGCAGCCAGAAGGCCACGCGACCAAGAGGACGGGCCCGGCCCCAGGGAGGAGTGGCACCCAGTACTCTGCATTCTCCCAGTGCCTTCTGCTCCGCCCACCCCCACTACCTCTGGGACCCACAACTCCACATGTCAGAGGTCAACGGGGCACCAAGGCCCAGATGCTCTGGCCTCTACTCTGGGAACCTGGCCCTCACTTTCCTTCTGTGCCGACGATCACTGGCTTGTTGGGATGTTTAATTTATCCTCACTCAGCGCCAAGGGTCCCCCTCCACTCCTGCTGCCCCTGAGCTGAGCAGAGTCATTACTGAAGAAGTTTGTATTTATTAAAAAAAAATTTTTTTTTCAGTCTTTGGGCTTGAGGGCTTATCTTTCTGGGAGGGTTGAGTGTCTCTAGGGGTGGAGAAGTGGGGAGGAGTTCTAGCTCCTGGGGCTTCTCCTGGTCCCTGGGGAGTGAGGGGTCTCTTGGACTCAGTCAGGGTCTGGGCTGATGATCTAACACAGCTGGCTTCTGTGCCAGGCCCATGCTGGAAGCTGTTGCAGTGGCAGAAAGCAGAGTGTCACCAGCCCTTTCTTCTGTCTCCAGTTAGGCACATTCCCGCTCCTTTTTTTGTCCAGGAAGCTAGTGTCTTCGGGGCAGATCTGGGCCCAGTAAGTGGACTGGAGTCCAGCCTGGGCTGGGTGACCCCTCAGCCTGCTCTCCTTCTCTCCCACCTGTAGCTGGACCTTCCCACAGACTCCACAGGCTCAGGGACTATGTGGGGACAGAGCTCACAGGCACATCTGGGTCTGACTCTTCTAAGTGCAGTGTGGGGTGACTCGAGTCTGGAAATTTCTGACGTGTTGGGGTGGGGGCAGAGGATAGTTCAGCCTTCTTGTTTAGGGCTGGTCAGGTCATGTGTGCTTGAAAAGCTGTCTTGGCCCATTGGAAGCATCAACTTCTAGTTCTGCTGTTACCTGAATAATAATAATAATAATAATAATCATAATTTTTCCTCTAGGGTTATTGCAGGGGCTCAGTGCCTGCACTACAAAGCTGCTGCTCCTGGAGGCCATTTTTCCCATTTTTGTTGCCCTTGTTGTTATTGCTGTTGTTGTTGTTGGATAGGACAGAGAGAAATTGAGAGAGGAGGGGAAGGCAGAGAAGGGGAAAGATAGACACCTGCAGACCTGCTTCACCACTTGTGAAGTGACTCCCTTGCAGGTGGGGAGCCGGGAGCTCAAACCGGGATCCTTACACCAGTCCTTGCGCTTCACACCATGTGCACCTAGCCTGCTGCACTACTGCCTCGCCCCCTACCTGAATTATTTTTAAAATATTTATTTATTTATTGCCTCCAGGGTTATTGCTGGGGCTTGATTCTGGCATGATAAGTCCACTGCTCCCAGTGGCCATTTTTCCTTTTTCTTTTTTTCCTTTTTATTTCCTTTCTATTTTAGGGGCTGGGTGGTGGCACACCTCATGGAGTACACATGTTACTGTGTGCAAGGACCCGGGTTTAAGCCCCTGAACTCCACCTGCAGGGGAAAGCTTTGCGAGTGGTGAAACAGTGCTACAAGTGTCTTTCTCTTTCTCCCTCTCTATCACCCCTTTCCCTCTCAATTTCTGGCTGTCTCTATCCAATAAATAAATAGAGATAATTAAAAAATTTTTTCTTTCTATTTTATCTGATAGGACAGAGAGAAATTAAGGGGGGAGGAGAGTGAAATAGAAAAGGGAGAGAGATTGGGTGGGGGTAGATAGCATAACAGTTATGTAAACAGACTGTTTGAGGCTCTGAAGTCCCAGGTTCAATGCCCCACACCACCGTAAGCCAGAGCCGATCAGTGCTCTAGTTTGAAAAAAAAAAAAAAAAGAGGGAGTCAGGTGATACCGCAGCGGGTTAAGCGCAGGTGACGCAAAGCACAAGGACTGATGTAATGATCCCGGTTTGAGACTCCGGCTCCCCACCTGCAGGGGGGTCACTTCACAAGCGGTGAAGCAGGTCTGCAGGGGTCTGCCTTTCTCTCCTCCTCTCTGTCTTCCCCTCCTCTCTCCATTTCTCTCTGTCCTATCCAATGACGACATCAATAACAACAATAACTACAACAATAAAACAATCAGGACAACAAAATGGAATAAATAAATATTTAAAAAAAGAAAAAGAGGAAGACACCTGAAGGCCTGCAGTGCCCCCTACAGGTGGAGAAGAGGGGCTCAAACCTTGGCCCTTGTTCATGGTATTTTGTGTGCTTAACTGGGTGCACCAGTTTGATTGGTTTATTAATGAGAGAGAGGAGAGGGAGAGGACTGGAGCATGGCTCTGGTGTGTGTGATGCCAGGGGTAGAACTTGGGACCTCATGCTGGAGAAACCAGTGCCTTTTCTCCTGAGCCACAGTCAGCAGCACTTTTTTTTTTTAAATTTAATTTTATTTATTTATTCCCTTTTTTTGCCCTTGTTGTTTTATTGTTGTAGTTATTATTGTTGTTGTCGTTGTTGTTGGATAGGACAGAGAGAAATGGAGAGAGGAGGGGAAGACAGAGAGGAGGAGAGAAAGATAGACACCTGCAGACCTGCTTCACCGCCTGTGAAGCGACTCCCCTGCAGGTGGGGAGCCGGGGTTCGAACCGGGATCCTTATGCCGGTCCTTGTGCTTTGCGCCACCTGCGCTTAACCTGCTGCGCTACAGCCCGACTCCCTTCAGCAGCACTTTTTAAGCTGTTTCTTTTTAAGCAGTTTCTTTCTATGAAGCAGGACCTCAAGCCAGGGTTGTATTGAGAAACGGGGAGCAACCTGTGGGGGAGAATGGTGATGAACTTCAGATACCTGTGGGCTCACTGTTCCACTGAGAGGAGGAGCCCGGAGGCCACACTGAGAATGAACAGATGCCAAGTGGAGACAGCTCTGTGGTATAGCATAGGACTTAACCTGTGTGGGCGGCAGGTTCAATGCCCAGCATCGTGTAAGGCAGAACTGAGTGCTGCTCCTGGCCTTCTCTCTGTTTCATAGACAAAACTGTAAACCAATCTTTTTTTCTTCTTCTTCTTCTTATTTTTTAAAAATATTTTTATTTATTTATTAATGAGAAAGATAGGAAGAGAGAGAGAGAAAGAACCAGATATCACTCTGGTACATGTGATGCCAGGGATTGAACTCAGGACCTCATGCTCAAGAATCCAATGCTTTATCCACTGTGCCACCTCCTGGACCACTATTATTATTATTATTATTTTTAACCACCAGGGTTGTGCTCAAGCTGGCTGTGTGAGTTTTTTCCTCCAGGGTTATTGCTGGGTCTCCGTTGTTCCTGCAGGCCATTTTTCCCATTTGTGCTGCCTTTGTTTTTATTGCTGTTGTTGTTGGATAGGACAGAGAGAAATGGAGAGTGGAGGGGAAAACAGAGAGGGGGAGAGAAAGATAGACACCTGCAGACCTGCTTCACTGCTTGTGAAGAGACCCCCCTACAGGTGGGGAGCCGGGGCTTGATCTGGGATCCTTGTGCCGGTCCTTGTGCTTTGTGCCATGTGTGCTTAACCCGCTGTGCTACTGCCCGGCTCCCTCCTCGCAGTTTTCTTCTTCTTTTTTTCTAGATAGAGGGTAAGGGACAGAGAGAGAGGAGGAGAGAAACCACAGCTTTGCTCCACTGATCCTGAAGTTTCCTTTTCTCATGGTGTTTGCATGTGGTGGCCAGGGGCTCAAACCCTGGTCCTCGCACACGGCAAGTGTGTGCACTTCTCGGGGAGCCTTTCCGACTGCCCCCTCAGATCAATCTTAAAAGAAGCAAAGAGGGGAGTCGGGCGGTAGCGCAGCGGGTTAAGCGCAGGTGGCGCCAAACTCAAGGACTGGTGAAAGGATCCCGGTTTGAGGCCCCGGCTCCCCACCTGCAGGGGAGTCGCTTCACAGGCGGTGAAGCAGGTCTGCAGGTGTCTGTCTTTCTCTACTCTTCTCTGTCTTCCCCTCCTCTCTCCATTTCTCTCTGTCCTATCCAACAACAATGACATCAATAATAACTACAACAATAAAACAACAAGGGCAACAAAAGGGGAATAAATAAATAAATTAAAAAAAAAAAAAAAGCAAAGAGGTGGGACCAGGCGGAGGTGCCCCTGATAGGGTGCATGTGTTACCATGCATTGTGTCCCATTTGTGAAGTTTTCCTCCTGCAGGTGGGAACCAGGGCCTTAAACCTGGGTCTTTGAGCACTGGGATGTGCGCGCTTAACCAGGTACACCACCGCCCAGCCCCTGAATTCCCTTCTTCAGACACTTGAAGCGAGCTTAGAGTCAGAGTTAAAGAATAAAAGATAAAGATAGCCATTTGCAAATCTAGGAAAGAAGGAAGAGGAATGAGGGTTCTATTTAGAACAGGGAAGGATGCAGAGAGGAAAATCACCACGGAAAGGGTTATCCTTGAACACATGCTTAGCGGTGGGAGATGGTAGATGCCAAAATGCCTTGTGAAAATGAAGAGGAATCCTAGGCTGGCAGACAAGGGAACATGCAGTTTGAAAACCTCACGAGGGCAGGGGAAACAGCGTAATGGTTCTGCAAAAAGGCTGTCATGTCTGGGGCCCAGGCTGTGGCACACCTGGTTGAGCACACACACTACAGTGTGCAAGGACCCATGTTCAAGCCTCTAGTCCCCACCTTCAGGGGGAAAACTTCACAAGTGTGACTCTGTGCTGCAGGTGTCTCTCTGTCTCTCTCCCTCTCTATACTCCTCTCCCCTCTCGAGTTCTGGCGGTCTCTATCCTGTAAATAAATAAAGATAATTAAAAAAATTATCGTGTCTGAGGCTCTAAGGTCCTAGGTTCAGTCCTCAGCACTACCATCAGCCAGAACTGAGCAGTGTTCTAGTATGTCTCTTTCATTAAAAAAAAAAAAATTGGCTGTCGGGCGGTGGTGCAGTGGGTTAAATGCATGTGGCACAAAGCGCAGGGACCGGCGTAAGGATCCCGGTTCGAGCCCCCTGGCTCCCCACCTGCAGGGGAGTGGCTTCACAGGCGGTGAAGCAGGTCTGTAGGTGTCTGTCTTTCTCTCCCCCCCCTCTGTCTTCCCCTCCTCTCTCCATTTCTCTCTGTCCTATCCAACAACGAACAACATCAACATTGTTGCCATTGTTGATGTAACAAGGGCAAAAAAAGGGGGAAGAAATGGCCTCCAGGAGCGGTGGATTCATGGTATAGGCACCGAGCCCAGCAATAACCCTGGAGGAAAAAGAAATTGAAAGAATCTTACAAACAATAATAATAATAATACCACCTCGCAGACTATGGCTTATAGAAGCATCCTGCAGAAAACAGGCTCTGGGAACTCTGAGGAAGGGGCTTCTCCAGATGTTGAAGAACAAAAGCTGCCTGATTCTCTCAACAGTCCCAGCAGCTGGAACCAAACCAGCCCCCCAGTAGGAGCAACCCCCTTCACTCCCACCCCCCCTCCAGGAGGCTGAAGCAGACTTCTGTCCAGACCTGCTCCCCTTGACACAAATCTTGCTGCACCTGCTGGCTGATGTCTGAGATTCCATCAGTAGATGGTCTTCCTTTCGCAGCTCAAATTCCGGGGGCTTCAGATGCCAATAACTGCATGAGCTATTAGGGTGTCTGTTTAAATGTGCCCTACCAGCCACATCCTGCCTTTTTTCACAAGGGGAAGGTGAAAAGTGAGATAGAGGAATGAGGGGGACCTCTCGCCAGCCTGCCAGATCCAGACTCTGACAAGGGCAAGGCTGTTTTTCCTCCAACAGCTGGGGAGGCAGCGTCACGCTGAGAGAAAGGATTTTTCCTGCACATCTGCAATCTCTCCTAGCTTAGCGGGAACTCAGCCACCCAGACATATGATTCACATCAACTGTATTTTTCATGAGTTTTAGAGGGTTTTTTTTTTTTAAAGCCAGGTTGACGTCACTGTGAAGGAACTTAGTTCTCATAGGTTCCAACTGAGGTACCACTGGACAGGACACCAGGAAGCCCTTCAGAAGTAGCTTTAAAAAGATTATTTTTTTCTTCCCTCCACCAGAGATCAATAAATCAGGGACCTTCCTGACAGGGACAGGAGAGAGAGTGTTTTATTTTTATCTCACCATAAACATGATCATTCTTCACTGAAAATATTTTGACAAACAGAACAGTATAAAGTGAAGGAAATGTTAATTACTTAACAAAATGAAAAAATTAGCTCAAGAAATTCTCACTTACCTTTTTTTTGCTTTCCCCTTGAACATTGATATACAGTGATTTATATGGACCAGTTCAAATGGTCTTTTTTTTTTTTCAGATGGTCTTTCTAATGATCTAACTTAGATTTTTTTCTTTTAAATTTCTTTATTGGGGAATTAATGTTTTACATTCCACTGTAAATACAATAGTTTGTACATGCATAACATTTCCCAGTTTTCCATATAACAATACAACCCCCACTAGTCCTTGGTAAAAAAAATTTTAAAATATACTTTTATTTAATATTTTAATGAGAAAGAGACATGTAGACAGAAAGACCAGAGCACTGCTCAGCTCAGGCTTATGGTGGTACTGAGGATTGAACCTGGGACTTTGAAGCCTCAAGTATTAGAATCTTTTGTATTTTTTTATTTTTAAAGTTTTTATTTGGAACCAGACTTTAAAAAAAATTTTTCTACTTAGCATTTATCCCTTTGTGACATCTTGTTTCCTGCTTGTAGTATGCTTACCCATCAAAATATAAATCTGTGAGAGTAAATAATGGGTTGGTCTTCATATTTTTTAAAAAATTTATTTCTTTATTGGGGAATTAATGTTTTACATTCAACAGTAAATACAATAGTTTGTACATGCATAACATTCCCCAGTTTCCCATTTAACAATACAACCCCCACTATGTCATTTATCATCCTTCATGGACCTGTATTCTCCCCACCCACCCACCCCAGAGTCTTTTACTTGGGTGCAATATATTTTTAAATTTCTTTATTGAGGTATTAATGTTTTACATTCAACAGTAAATACAATAGTTTGTACATGTATAACATCTCTCAGTTTTCCACATAACAATACAACTCCCACTAGGTCCTCTGTCATTCTTTTGGACCTCCCCCCACCCACCCTAGTCTTTTACTTGGTGCAATACACCGACTCTAGTTCAGGTTCTACTTGTGTTTTCTCTCCTGATCTTGTTTTCAACTTCTGCCTGAGAGTGAGGTCATCCCATAGGTATGAGAATCTTTTGCATAACCACTATGCTGTCTCTCCAGCCTAAATTTTTTAATTAAATTATTTTTATGAGAAAGATACAGAAACACACCACACACACACACACACACACACACACACACACAGAGAGAGAGAGGGACAGAGACCCCAGAGCATTGCTCAGCTCTGGCTCATGGTGGTTCTGGGGACTGAACCTGGGACCTCAGAGCCTCAGGAAAAAAAACTTATTTGCATAACTATTATGTGGTGTCCCAGCCCTTAAATAACCATATATATGGCTAGAACCCAAGTCTTTGTGCATGATAATGTGTACTCTAAGGACTGTGCCACTACCCAGCTCCTCTCATTTTTTAAAAATATTTATTTTATTTATTTATTCCCTTTTGTTGCCCTTGTTATTTTTCTTTTATTTTCTTTTCTTTTTTAATGATAAAAGTGATGCTTACTGAAGTCTAAAATTTGGTGAGAAAACCCCAGGAAGAGATCTTGGTAGAGTATACAAAATTGCTTTTATTTATTTTTTTAAATTTTTATCAGATCAGTACTCAGCTTTGGCTTATGTTAGTGCTGAGGACTGAAGCTGGGACCTTTGGTGTCTCAGTCATGAGAGTCTTTTTGCTTCCCCACTATGCTGTCTCCCTCCAAATACAGGGTTTTTAGAAGTGTTTTCTTTGGTGTGTTTTGGTGAGTTGAACCTGCATTTATACTTTGACATCTCTCTTGTCTCTTCCTGGGCCGGCCATTACACATTTAGTGGGTTCCCAGGGTTTTCTTCTTTTTTTTTCTCTCTTTTTAAATATTTTATTTACTTATGAGAAAGATAGGAGGAGAGAGAAAGAACCAGACATCACTCTGGCACATCGAACTGCCAGGGATCGAACTCGGGACCTCAAGCTTGAGAGCCCAAAGCTTTATCACTCCCAGACCATGGTTTGTTTGTTTCTCAAACCCCACTAGGTCTCCTTGTGCCTGGGTCCACCCTTCAGCTCTACCTGCCTCTCTTCACTCCTGCCTCTTTTCACTCCTCTATCCCCATCTTTTTTTTTTTTTTTTTTTTTTTCCCTTCTTGTGTCTGCTCTCTCCTACCCTATTTAAATCCTCCGATCTCTTGGGTTTTCAATAACAGAAACCAAATCTGATCATTCTAAACCAAACAGGAACTGGTAGCATAGGGAAAAGGAAATTAGGAGTAAGTCAACTGAGGTCAGAGAGGTCGGGGGATCTAAGGGGTCACTCGCAGAGCAGGCTTCTCTCACTCCTCAGGGTCCCCAGCCCCCCCCCCCCAACTCCAGCCTCCCTTCTCCTCACAAAATGGCATCTCCTGAGCCCTGATCCAGTCAGCTGAGTCTCCCTGGCAACTGAAAAGAGTCCACATGCTGTGAACTATGAGGGTAACCACAGCTATGTGGGAGAGTGTGACCAGCTTTGGAGAGAGGCCCCTCCAGTCCTGGTGCCTGCTCCTCCCTTCGGCCCTCAGCCCTGCCTGCCTCTGCTCTACTCTTCAGATCCCTAGTGGCTGAGCTCTCTCTGCCCCTGTGTATGGGGAGGAAATTGGGCCAAGATCATTCCCACACGTTTAAAGGTCTATCACACATAAACCCAACAAAGGATTCAAGAGAAATCATGATTTTCAGGAATTTTAAACTTTAATTCAGGAGAACTGAGAACACTCACATGTTGGAGTACTTGTGGGCCATGAGAGATAGAAAGAGAGAGAGAAGATAAACAAGAGCCATTTACTCACATGTAGTCAGCAGAGAGCCCAACCATGCCCATAACACAAGTTTTTATAAAATTCTAAGCCCCGTGGTCTGGGAGGTGGCACGGTGGATAAAGCATCGAACTCTTAAGCAAGAGGTTCTAAGTTCAATCCCTGGCAGCACATATGCCAGAGTGATATCTGGTTCATTCTCTCTCTCCTCCTATGTTTCTCATGAATAAATAAAATCTAAATAAATAAATAAAATTCTAAGCCCCACCTCCACTTTCTTTCTAAACCACACTTAGACTTATTACCACTCCCATTTCCCCATGCAACACCTTTCTTTCCCCCACCCCAAAACATGGGAAACATGAGTGCCTGTGGAACATGTGTTCTGACATGGTGCAGCAGTGTCTGTGTCCCCCAAGTTCTTCCTGTCAGGGGAAGGGGTTTGGCTGGTACTGAAGCTGCTATGCTGGAGGCAGAGGTGCTTCCCTACTTGGAGCTTTGTGAAGGTGGTGGCATGCTTGGGTGTGCGAGACGGACGGGGATAGGGTGGGTCAGCTGAGAGGCTCCCTCTGTGCCCCCAGGTCTAGGGTGAGGATACAGGGAGTCACATTTTTTAATTAAAAAAAAAGTTTATTTATTTAGTATTGGACAGAGACAGAGAGCTATTGAGAGGGAAGGGGGAGATAGAGAGGGGGAAGAGACAGTGATCTGCAGCCCTGCTTCACCACTTGTGAAGCTTTCCCCTGGCAGGTGGGGACCAGGGACTTGAACCTGGTAGTGTGTGCCCTTAACCAAGTGTGCCACCACCCGGCCCCCAGGAGTCACATTATTTATTTATTTATTCCCTTTTGTTGCCCTTGTTGTTTCTTTTTATTGCTGTAGTTACTATTGTTGTCGTCGTTGTTAGATAGGACAGAGAAATGGAGAGAGGAGGGGAAGACAGAGAGGGGGAGAGAAAGGTAGACACCTGCAGACCTGCTTCACCTCCTGTGAAGCGACTCCCCTGCAGGTGGGGAGCCGAGATCCTTCCGCTGGTCCTTGGGAGTCACTTTTTCTTAGGTTCCTGCCCTACCCTGTGCATCCTTAATCTGTGCCCTGACGCCACAGGGTAGGTGGTATTGATCCTTCTTTATGGGGAAGTCAGTTGAGGCTTTTAAAAAAATTAATTAATTAATTAATTAATTTTTGCCAGAGCACTGCTCAGCTCAGGTTTATGATGGTGCCAGGGATTGAACCTGGGACAATGGAGCCTCAGGCGTGAGATTTTTTTTTTCCTTTCTTTTCTTTTCTTTTCTTTTTTTTTTTTTTTTTCTCCAGGGTTATCACTGGAGCTCAGTGCCTGCACTGCGAATCTGCTGCTCCTGGAGGCCATTTTTTCCCATTTTTGTTGCCCTTGTTCTTTATTGTTGTTATTATTGTTGTTAGATAAGACAGAGAGAAATGGAGAGAGGAGGGGAAGACAGAGAGGGGAAGAGAAAGAGAGACACCTGCAGACCTGCTTCACTGCTTGTAAAGTGACCCCCCTGCAGGTGGGGAGCTGGGGGCTCAAACTGGGATCCTTATCCCGGTTGATGCACTTCAAGTCACTTAACTTGCTGCGTTACCACCTGGTCCCTGTGAGATTTTCTTTATATAACCATTATAATATCTACCCCTGTTCCACTGAGGCTTCATGAAACCAGCCAAGGAACATAAAAGCATCATGCTAGTGTGTGGTTCAGCAAGAGTATTAACGCTGTTCTCACTCATGGATTTTTTTTTTTTCTTTCTTTCTTTTATACAAAGAGAGGCAGAGAACCCTTTATCAGTTCTGGGATGTAAAGAGGGTCTTTTTAAAATAAGTTTTTATAAGTATTTTATTTATTTATTTTAATGAGAGAGAGAAGGAGAGGGAAAGACAGAGAGAGAGAGAGAGGGGGGGGAAGGGCACCACTGCTCAGCTCTGGCTTTTCGTGATACCAGGGATTGAACCTGGGGCCTGAGAGCATGAAAACTTTCTGCAGAATCATTATACTGTCTCCCCAGCCCAGAAAGCCTTTTCTTGCTTCAGTTCTCTTGGCCTTATACATTGGTTATCCTTTGTCTGGTTTCTGAAATGCTGAAATATGGCTATTTAAAAAAAATAAAAAAATATTTATTTATTCCCTTTTGTTGCCCATGTTGTTTTATTGTTGTAGTTATTATTGTTGTTGTTATTGATGTCATTGTTGTTGGATAGGACAGGGAGAAATGGAAAGAGGAAGGGAAAATGGAGAGGGGGAGAGAAAGACAGACACCTGCAGACCTGATTTACTGCTTGTGAATCAACTCCCCTATAGGTGGGGAGCCAGGGGCTCGAACCGGGATCATTACGCTGGTCCTTGTGCTTTGTGCCACCTGTGCTGTATGGCTATTATCACTTATCACTGTCCCCGTTTTTTTCCTTTATGGATTTTTAATAAAAAAACAAAGAAAAGAAAGGAAGGAAGGAAGGGAGGGAAGGAAGAAGGAAGGAGGACCGAGGATTTCTGGAAGCAGTGGAGATATATGCGCGAGCCAGCTCACCAGCGCCAAGTGGCCAGAGCTGCCTTTCTCCTCCCTCCCCTTTCTGTCCAGTAACACCTTCTTTCTGTTCAGATAACTCCACTGATGGCAGGATAAAAAAAAACAAAGAGAGAGAGAGAGAAATATTGGACATGGCAGGCAGTTTTTATTTAATTATTTAGCTTCTGTCCCCAAATTAGAGTTTACTCTTCTCAGGGACCAAGCTGCATGTGATTCTATAAACTTAAATGAAGCCGCTATTTCAGAACAACTAGAACCCAGAAGTGGCCAAAGCTGACTTGTTCCCCACTAAATTTTGCGGTCAAGCCTAAGAGAGTATTTATCTTCCACCAGCAATGCTTTCTCTTGGGGAAGCTAATTGCTGAGTGGCTCTGAGTCCCTGGGCTCAGTGATGGCGGTGGTGCATGCGTGCATGTGTGTGTGTTTTCACACCTGCAGCTTCATCCCTGAGTTTGTCTAAGGAATTTCCAGCTTATGCTGCCAGCAAAGAGAAGGGAGAGCTGGCTTTTGTATTCTTTCCAGGGCATGAATTGCACCTGGTGGTAAAGTTTGTTCAGTCTCCCTGACTCTGAGGTCACAATGGCCCATGAATTAGGGAGATAGTCATTCCCAGGGTGAGCTGATAAGATTACGCCCCAAAGTGGGAGTCTTGTCATTTATTATATACGTATTTATTTTTTTATTGCCACCAGGGTTATTGCTAGTGCTTGGTGCTACACAATGACACAATGAATCTATTGCTCCCAGGAATAAATTTTCTATCTTTTTTTTTTTCTTCCCTTTTTACTTGATAGGACAGAGAGAAATTAAGAGGGGAGGGGAAGATAAAGAGGGAGGGAGACAGAGACACAGGTGACTCTCCTTCACCACTAGTGACGTTTTCCTCCTGTTGGTTGGGAGTGGGGGTTTGAACCTAGATCCTTGTGCATGGTGACATATGCATTTAACTGGGTGTGCCACTACCTTTGATTTTAATTTAATTTAATTTATTTTTTAAACCAGAGCATTGCTCAGCTCTGGCTTATGGTGGCACAGGGGACTGAACCTGGGATTTTGGAGCTTCAGGCATGAAAGTCTGTTTGCATAACCACTATGCTATCTACACAGGGCCCCTCCCCATTTTTTTTTTTTTTAATGAAAGATAGAAACCACAGCATTGTGTAGCTCTGGTTTATGATGGTGCCAGAGATTGAACCTAGGGCCTCAGAGTCTCAGGTTTAATTACTGTGTTCTCTTCCTGGCCCTTGACATTAATTTTTTTGTCTCCCTTATAATCTTAAGGAATTGTTATGAACACAGGTAGTTCTCTTTGGTAGAACTTTCTCAAAATGTGGTATATTGATATATTTACTCTATTACTATATATTTAAAAATGCCAGTATGAATGATTCCAACAGGTAATTATGGTGATTTTTGTTAAGAATTTCTCAAACAAACAAACAAACTTGCATTGTGTGTTTCCTTCATACTTGCTCTTATTGTCCCCAGACAAAACAGACACTGTCACATTTAGATAATTAAACCACATAGAGTTACCTAGGTTTGCCAGAGCAAGGTCTGCTTTCTCTGGCATGAGGTTCCACACAGTCTATTTCCTTTACTCAGAATACTTATTCTCTCTCTCTCATTAAGTTTTATTAAAGAACCAAGACCCTTTTATCTAATTATGCTGCCTAGCAGGCATTGCGCCCACCACCCCCTTAGCAGTAATCTGTTCTCTTTTTCTCTCTTCTAATTGCTATGAATCCATTGCTCCTAGCGACCATTTTTTCCATTTCTTTTTTAAAAAAATATTTATTTATTCATTCCCTTTTGTTGCCCTTGTTGTTTTTATTGTTGTAGTTATTGATGTCGTCATTGTTGGATAGGACAGAGAGAAATGGAGAGAGGAGGGGAAGACAGAGAGGGGGAGAGAAAGATAGACACCTGCAGATCTGCTTCACTGCTTGTGCAGCAACTCCCCTGCAGGTGGGGAGTCGGGGTTCGAACTGGGATCCTTATGTTGATCCTCACGCTTTGCACCACATGTGCTTAACGCACTGCGCTACTGCCTGACTCCCCCATTTCTTTTTCTTTCTATTTTACTTAATATGACAGAGAGAAGTTGAGAGGGGAGGGAAAGATCGAGATAGAGAAACACCTGCAAACCTGCTTCACCATCATGAAGTGTCCCCCCTGCAAGTGGGGAACCAGGGTCTTTGAACATGGTAACGTGTGTTCAGCTGGGTGAGCCACTGCCCACTCCCCAAAGAGTGCTTTTTCCTGGGGAAGAGAATGCCATGGCTTATCGACTTTGCCAATAGTGACAATGCAGGTATGTAGGTGACCATGCTGTTGTCCTCAGCATCCTTCATGTGAAAGAACCAATGTGTCCCTCTGGTGGTGCCCACACCAGTTCCTCCCAGGTTGTCATCTCCAGTTACCATGAGCTAATGACCTTGGTAGATGGGATGAAATCAGTAAGCTTGCCTATCTCCATGCCAGTCTGAGTGGGGCCATCTAGGGGGTTAGGGCAGCGGAAGGTGAGCACCACAGTTCCTGAATGGGGGAACTCCTGTTGGTGCCCACAGAACTCTTCCTCATTGGAAACACTTGTATTCAGCCTTCTCAGGTGTACCAGGTGGCAAAGTGACCCTTGGTATCACGGATAAGATGGAAGTTCTTGTTAACCTTGTCCGTGCTTATGACACCCATAAAGCCAGCAAGATAGTGGCTTGAGAACAGATGCAGTGGACTGCTGGCCAGTTGGACTCTCAGATGTGAGTTCCTGAGATCAGTCCCCAGCACCGCATGTACTAGAGTGATGCTCTGATTCAATCTCTCTCCTCCTCCTCTCTCTCTCTCATAAACAAACAAAAAGATAAACAACATCAACAAACACAAACAGAAACTAAAAACCAGAAAGTTAGGTCCTGTCACTGTGACTCTCGCCATTAGTCTGAATAAACAACTGCATTCAGATCTTCACCTCATTGCTTGAGCCTTGTTCCTTAGAAAAATGGTGAGAGGGGTCAGGTGATGGCTCACTTGCAGGAGCACACACATTACCACGCACAAAACCAGGGTTCAAGCCTCTGGTCCCCACCTGCAGGGTGGAAGTGGTGAAGCAGGGTTGCAAGTATCTCTGTCTTTCTCACTGTCTATCTCCCACTTCCCTCTCCAGTTCTATCTCCAAAATAAATAAATAAAAAGAAAAGTGGTGAGAGGGAGGCATTCTCTCAGCGTGTGGGGACCCTGGGGTGGAGGAGAAGCAGGCACCCTGTCAGTTGAGCTGGCACCTCCTGCTTTGGAGCTGCTTCATGTTTCAGGTGTTTTTTGGGAACACAAATAATGGCTTCTCTGGGATTTTTTTTTTAATATTTATTTTATTTATTTATTCCCTTTTGTTGCCCTTGTTGTTTTATTGTTATAGTTATTATTGTTGTTGTCGTTGTTGGATAGGACAGAGAGAAATGGAGAGAGGAGGGGAAGACAGAGAGGAGGAGAGAAAGATAGACACCTGCAGACCTGCTTCACCGCCTGTGAAGCGACTCCCCTGCAGGTGGGGAGCCGGGGTTCAAACCGGGATCCTTATGCTGGTCCTTGTGCTTTGTGCCAGCTGCGCTTAACCCGATGCGCTACAGCCCGACTCCCGATTATTTTTTATTTATTTATTTTTAACAAAACTAATCAACGCTGGCTTATGGTAGTGCTGGGGACTGAGGCCTGGAATGCTGGGATGTTGGATATTCTGCTTTTTTCTACTCTACCTAGGTCGGTCTATCTGTCATTATTTATTTATTTATTTTCCTTTTGTTGCCCTTGTTTTTATCATTGTGGTGGTTATTATTATTGTTATTATTGATGTCATTGTTGTTGGATAGGACAGAAAGAAATGGAGAGAGGAGGAGAAGACAGAGGGGGAGAGAAAGACACCTACAGACCTGCTTCACCGCTTGTGAAACAAGAACAAGTCAATACAAAATGATTTCATTAGAAATGAGGGGCACAGAACTTTGGGGTGGATGTGGTGTGGAAATATACCCATGTAATCTTATATGCTTATAAACCATTACTAAATTGTTTTTAAAAAATAGGGCAGGGTTAGATAGCATAATGGTTAGCAAACAGACTCTCATGCCTGAGGCTCCAAAGTACCAAGTTCAATCCCCAACACCAACACAAGCTAGAGCTGATAAGTGCTCTGGTTAAAAAAAAAAAAAAAATATATATATATATATATATATATATATATATATATATATACTGTTTCTTTTTTTTTTTTCCATCACCATGCACAAACAAATTTCATTCTTTTTTTTTTCTTTTCTGATTTTTTTAAATTGGGGAATTAATGTTTTACATTCAACAGTCAGTACAATAGTTTGTACATGCATAACATTCCCCACTTCCCCATATAACAATACAACCCCCACTAGGTCTTCTGAATCCTTCTTGGACCTGTATTCTCCCCACCCACCCACCCCAGAGTCTTTTACTTTGGTGCAATACGCCAATCCCATTTCAGGTTCTACTTGTGTTTTCTTTTCTGATCTTGTTTTTCAATTTCTGCCTGAGAGTGATATCATCCAATATTCATCCTTCTGTTTCTGACTTATTTTACTCAACATCATTTTTTCAAGGTCCATCCAAGGTCGGCTGAAAACGGTGAAGTCACCATTTTTTACAGCTGAGTAGTATTCCATTGTGTATATATACCACAGCTTGCTCAGTCACTCATTTGTTGTTGGACACCTGGGTTGCTTCCAGGTTTTGGAACATATGTGTACACAGATCTTTTTGGATGGATATGTTGGGTTCCTTAGGATATATCCCCAGGAGAGGAATTGCAGGATCATAGGGTAGGTCCATTTCTAGCCTTCTGAGAGTTCTCCAGACTGTTATCCACAGAGGTTGGACGAATTGACATTCCCACCAGCAGTGTAGGAGGGTTCCTTTGACCCCACACCCTCTCCAGCATTTTCTGATGTATGACATTCTCACAGGAGTGAAGTGGTATCTCATTGTTGTCTTGATTTGCATTTCTCTGACAATCAGAGACTTGGAGCATTTTTTCATGTGTTTCTCAGCCTTTTGGATCTCTTCTGTGGTGAATATTCTGTCCATTATATTCTGTTTCTACACATGAAAAACAAAAGCAAAAATAAGTTTTATTTTATTTTTTTAATTTAAGAAAGGATTAATTAACAAAACCATAGGGTAGGAGGGGTACAACTCCACACAATTCCCACCACCCAATCTCCATATCCCACCCCCCTCCCACGATAGCTTTCCCATTCTCCATCCCTCTGGGAGCATGGACCCAGGGTCATTGAGGGTTGCAGAAGGTAGAAGGTCTGGCTTCTGTAATTGCTTCCTCGCTGAACATGGGCGTTGACTGGTCGGTCCATACTCCCAGTCTGCCTCTCTCTTTCCCTAGTAGGGTGGGGCTCTGGGGAAGCTGAGCTCCAGGACACATTGGTGGGGTCTTCAATCCAGGGAAGCCTGGCTAGCATCCTGATGGCATCTGGAACCTGGTGATTGAAAAGAGAGTTAACATACAAAGCCAAACAAATTGTTACGCAATCATGGACCCAAAGCTTGGAATAGTGGGAAAAAAGGTTTTTTTAAAAAATCTTCATTTCTTAATATTGGATAGAGACAGAGAGAAATTGAGAGGGGAAAGGGAGATAGAGAAAGAGACAGAGAGACACCTGCAGCTTTGCTCCACTTCTTGTGAAGCTTCCCCCCTGCAGGTGGGGACCAGGGGTTTGAACCCAGGTCCCCATGCACTGTAATGTGAGTGCTTAACCAGGCACACCACCACCTGGCCCCAAAGTGACGTTTTGAAAATAACTACCCTAATCTTAAAAATAAACTAGCACACATACAGAGGAAGAGACATGGCACAAAGGGGTAAGTAACTTGCCCAGAGACACATAGCTAGTGAGTGAGAGGTGGGATTCAGACCCAGGCTCATATCATCTCCAGACCTTCTGAATCTCTGAGGAGCCTGCCCTCCCACATCCCTCTATGTGCACCTGTTGAGGCAAAGTGTCTGGACAATGGAAGCGAGAGGGCTATCCAGAGAGCCCTATCAGCCAAGTGGGTTCTAGAGTCCATTTCTGGTGTCTGGAAGGGTGGGACAGGCTGCATTCAGGTGGGCGACATCCTGCAGCTCAGGGTAGGTCTCTTGCTGGGGCTGGTACCTGGGGCTCCCGGCTGGGCTGAAAGTGGGCATCGCCTGGACAGCAGCGTCCTCTTGTGGCCACTAGAGGGCGGCGCCCCTTGGTCCCTCTTGCTTGCGGGGTGGCTGCCTGCTGGCTGTTGTCTGCAAACTTGCGGAGAGGGTCGGTGTGGGGGTGGCCTCCCTTTCAGCGCTTGAAACTGGCAGAGCCTCTGAGGGTGCGTGAGACTCTGAAACACACCGCCTCCACCGCCATTATCCTGAGGAAGAGACACTTGGCCCGCAGACAGTGTACATATAGAAAGATCTAGTGCGGGGGGCTGGTGGTGGCGCACCGGTTAAGCGCGCAAGGACCCGCTAAAGGATCCACACTGAGCCCCAACAATAACTCTGGAGGCAAAAACAAACAAACAAACAAAAAATAAACCTTTACTACTTTAATTTTTTAAAATGTTTTATTTATTATTTGATAGAGACAGAGAGAAATTCAGAGGGGAGGGGGAGATAGAGAGGGAGAGAGACAGAGAAACACCTGCAGCCTTGCTTCACCACTCATGAAACTTTCCCCTTGCATGTGGGGCTTGAACTGGGCCCTTGCACACTGTTATGTGTGTGCTTAACCAGGTGTGCCACTGCTTGCCTCCCCCCCCTTTTTTTTTTTTTAAAGATTTTGTTTATTAATGAGAAATACAGGAGGAGAGGGAAAGAACCAGATATCACCCTGGTACATGTGTTGCTGGGATTTGAACTCAGGACCTCATGCTTGAGATTTCAGTGCTTTATCCACTGAGCCATCTCCCAGACCACATGCTTGGCCCCTTTTACATATTTTATTTATCCATTTGATAGCACAGATGGAAATTGAGAAGGAAAGGGTAGATAGACACCTGTAACACTTCTGAAGCTTCCTCCCTGTAGGTGTGGACCGGATCCTTGTGCTTTGTGACATGTGTACTCAACCAGGTGTGCCGACATCCGACTCTATTCTTATACTTTTTTTTTTAACAGTCTTTTTCATTGAAAGGAAGGAAGGGAGGGAGGGAGGAAGATCGGGCAAGATAAGCAACCACAAACTTCACTTCTCAACTTTCAGCCACAAAGAGAGTTCATACTGTGGTCTCTGCCCACCACACTGTAAGAAAAAGGAAGAAAGAAAGAAAGGAAGAAAGAAAGAGAAGCATAAATTTATATCTGGGCCCCAAACCAAGATACCTCTTTTTTAATGTTTTAAAATCTTTTTACTTATTTATTATTAGATAGAGATAGAGAGAAATTGAGAGGGGTGGGGAAGATAGAGAGGGAAAGAGACAGAGAGACACCTGCAGCCCTTCTTCACCACTTGTAAAGCTTTCTGCTTTCAGGTGGGAACCAGGGCCTTGAACCTGGGTCCTTGTGCCCTGTAAATGTGTGCGCTTAACCAGGTGTGCCACTACCTGGCCTCTCAAGATGCATAGATTTGTGTGCCAGCAAGAGACCAGAAATGCAAAGTGTGAGTGGAGTCAAGGCCCTGGAAGCCTCAGGGTCTGCAAGAAGTAAATGCTGACAGAGGCAGAGCTCCCACTCATGTCCCACACACATGGGACAGGGCACAAGTCAGGCTTCCTGAAGCCCAGTGTGGGGTGAGCCTTCTATGTGTGAAAAAATGCAGGGGGAGAAAGAAACCAGCAGGCTGTGCATATGTATGTATATGTGTATGTGTATGTGTATGTATATGTATCCTTGGAATGTGATTGGGAAGAAGACAAACTCTTGCCCAGGAGCTGGCCCCGGTCACACTCTGGCTATGAGCTGATGGCCTCTCACCAGCAGAGTGGAAGTCTTGGAATGCCATGACAAGACCCTCTCTCAAGTGTCCTAACTTGGGACATTGGAGACAGAGAGAGGGAGAGAGAGAGAGAGAGAAAGAGAGAGAGGAACAAGTCCTCCACTTCACTTTGAAATTATGAACTAAAGCATCTGAAGCATATATATGTATATATGTAAATATATATATTTACCAGAGCATTACTCAGGTTTATGATGGTGTGGGGGATTGGACTTGGGACTTTTTTTTTTAAGTATTTATTTATTCCCTTTTGTTGCTCTTGTTTTATTGTTGTAGTTATTATTGTTGTTGTTATTGATGTCATCATTGTTGGATAGGACAGAGAGAAATGGATAGAGGAGGGGAAGACAGAGAGGGGGAGAGAAAGATAGACACCTGCAGACCTGCTTCACTGCATGTGAATCGATTCTCCTGCAGGTGGGGAACCGGGGGGCTCAAACCAGGATCTTTCCGCTGGTCCTTGTGCTCTGCGCCACGTGCACTTAACCTGCTGCACTACTGCCTGACTTCCAAGGACTTGGGGCTTTGAAGCCTCAGGCATGAGAGTCACTGCATAACCACTATGCTATCCCCCCTGCCCTTTATTCATTTGTTAATGAGAGAGAAAGAGAGATAGAGAACTAGAGTACTGGGAGTCAGGTGGTAGCAAAGCGAGTTAAGCGCAGGTGGCACAAAGCACAAGGACCCGCATAAGGATCCTGGTTTGAGCCCCCAGCTCCCTACCTGCAGGGGAGTCGCTTCATAGGCAGTGAAACAGGTCTGCAGGTGTCTGTCTTTCTCTCCCCCTCTGTCTTCCCCTCCTCTCTTCATTTCTCTCTGTCCTATCCAACAATGACAACATCAATAACAACAACAACAATAACTACAACAATAAAACAACAAGGGAAACAGAAGGGAATAAATAAAATAAATATTAAAAAATTTTAAAAAAGGAAAAGTAGAGTAACACTCTGGTGCGTGAGATTACAGGAATCAAATCCATACTTGAGAGTCTAACTCAGTATGTCATCTCCCAGCACTAATATAAATGACACAAAATTGAGGATCTGCTTAATGACTAGGTAAAGTGTTATAACATGCTTAATGTATAAAAGAAAGAAAATAGTGTGTGTGTGTGGGGGGGGCAGGCAGTAGTGCAGTGGGTTAAGCGCAAATGGTGCGAAGTCCAAGGACCGGCATAAGGATCCTGGTTTGAGCCCCCAGCTTCCCACCTGCAGGAGGGTTGCCTCACAAGTGGTGAAACAGGTCTGCAGGTGTCTTTCTTTCTCTCCCCTTCCCTATCTCCCCCTCCACTCTCAATTGATCTCTGTCTTATTCTATGAAAAAAAAAGCCACCAAAGTAGTAGATTTGTAGTGCTGGAACGGAGCCCCAACAACTGGAGGCAAAAAAAAAAAAAAAAAGAATTCAGAAAATAGTGTAGCCTTTCAAAGAGGAAAAAGTCAGTAAGAAGAAAACAAATAAGATGACATCTTCAAGTTACAATATCTAAGTCACCACTATTTAGATAAAGCTTTCCAATGAAATACAGACATGATCAGAATGGACAACAGCAGACGGACTAAGCATATGCTGCCTGTATGACACACATCTCTAACAGAACCAAGCATCAAAGTGAAGGTGATGTCATGATAATATGATACGCTGTGCCAGTCTCATGCAAAAGAAAGCTGGTGTAGCAGGGAAATCGCATAGTGGTGATGCAAAGACATTCATGAGATTCCAGTTTCAATCTCAGGTACCGTCATAAACCGGAGCTGAGCAGTGCTTTGATGCAAAGAAAACCCACACTGCTGTTACAATATCAGACAAAAAACCAAGATGGAGAGCATTACTAGGGAGAGAATAAAAGGACACTGGCAAATAATAAAAGAAATAAGCCCAGGCAGTTAAGACAACCACAAACCTCTGTTCTAGCAGTATAGCAACAAAAATGCACTTTTTTTTTTTTTTGGCTAGTGGGGGTGGGGCGGAGATAGAAACAGTGAGAAGAACAAATTGCACAAGATATTTTAACACATTTCTGTCACACATTGACACTTGTAAAGGCAGAAACATTGTAACTTTATAGGTGCTTTTTACCATAAAGTTAAGATCAATCTAGTATGTTCAACAAATTTAGAACATACACTTTTTTTCTTTTTTAAAAAACAATAGTTTTATTTAAGTGCAGAGGAAATATTCTCTCCTTATTTCTGACCTTTGTAATTTTTCATTATTATGTGCTTTGCTGAACTTAAGTTTGGATTAGGTTTTTTAAATGAAATCTTTTATATAAATATAGTCTATTATTGGATAGAGACAGAGAAATTGAGAGAGGAGGGGATGATAGAGAGGGAGAGAGACAGACAGAAAGACACCCGCAGACCTGCTTCAGTGCAGGTGGGAAGCAGAGGCTTGAACCTGGGTCCTTGCACACTGTAATGTGAGTGTTTAACCAGGTGCATCATTGCTTGGTTTGGATTAGTTTTTCTTGGGGTTTTTAGACTCTTCTGGATCTGAGGGCCTATATTCTTCAATTTGGGGAAAATTCTCAGCTAATATTTCTCTGAATAAGAATTCTGTTCCGGGAGTCCGGCGGTAGCGCAGCGGGTTAAGCGCAGGTGGCGAGAAGCGCAAGGACCGTCGTAAGGATCCCGGTTCAAGCCCCTGGCTCCCCACCTGCAGGGGAGTCACTTCACAGGCGGTGAAACAGGCCTGCAGGTGTCTGTCTTTCAAATCTCCTCCTCTCTGTCTTCCCCTCCTCTCTCCATTTCTCTCGGCCCTATCCAACAATGACAACAACAACAATAACCACAACAATAAAAACAAGGACAAAAGGAATAAATAAATATATAAAAAGATAAAAAAAAAAAAAAGAGAATTCTGTTCCTTGGAATTGACGTATTGCACCAAAGTAAAAGACTCTGGGGTGGGTGAGGGGGAGAATACAGGTCCAAAAAGGATGACAGAGGACCTAGTGGGGGTTATTGTTATATGGAAAACTAGGAAATGTTATGCATGTACAATTGTATTTATCAAATGTAAAACACTTGAAAACATAAAGAAATTTAAAAAAAAAAGAATTTTGTTCCTTTCTCTCTTTTCCTGACACCCCTGTGATATGAATGTTCCTCCTCCTTCTTTTTTTTTTATTAATTTTTTTTATTAAAGAAAGGATTAATTAACAAAACCATAGGGTAGGAAGGGGAAAACTCCACATAATTCCCACCGCCCAATCTCCATATCCCACCCCCTCCCCCGATAGCTTTCCCATTCTCTATCCCTCTGGGAGCATGGACCCAGGGTCATTGAGGGTTGCAGAAGGTAGAAGGTCTGGCTTCTGTAATTGCTTCCTCGCTGAACATGGGCGTTGACTGGTCGGTCCATACTCCCAGTCTGCCTCTCTCTTTCCCTAGTAGGATGGGTCTCTGGGAAAGCTGAGCTCCAGGACACATTGGTGGTGTCTTCAATCCAGGGAAGTCTGGCCGGCATCCTGATGACACCTGGAACCTGGTGACTGAAAAGAGAGTTAACATACAAAGCCAAACAAATTGTTGAGCAATCATGGACCCAAAGCTTGGAAAAGTGGAGAGGAAGTATTAGGGAGGTACTCACTGCAAACTCTAGTATACTTCTGCTTTCTTACTTTGGTGCCATACTCCAAACTCAGTCAATTTCTGCTTTGCGTTTCTACTTCTTTTTTTTTTTTTTACATGCATAACATTCCCCAGATTCCCATTTAGCAATACCACCCCACTATTTCATTCATCATTTTTCATGGACCTGTATTCTCCCCACCCACCCACCCACCCCAGAATCTTTTACTTTGGTGTAATACTCCAATTCCATTTCAGGTTCGACTTGTGTTTTCTTTTCTAATCTTGTTTTTCAACTTCGGCCTGAGAGTGAGATCATCCCATATTCATCCTTCTGTTTCTGACTTATTTCACTCAACATGATTTTTTCAAGGTCCATCCAAGATCAGCTGAAAACGGTGAATTCTCCATTTTTTACAGCTGAGTAGTATTCCATTGTGTATATATACCACAACTTGCTCAGCCACTCATCTGTTGTTGGACACCTGGGTTGTTTCCAGGTTTTGGCTATTACAAATTGTGCTGCCAAGAACATATGTGTACACAGATCTTTTTGGATGGATGTGTTGGGTTCCTTAGGATATATCCCCAGGAGGGGAATTGCAGGGTCATAGGGTAGGTCCATTTCTAGCCTTCTGAGAGTTCTCCAGACTGTTCTCCACAGAGGTTGGACCAATTGACATTCCCACCAGCAGTGCAGGAGGGTTCCTTTGACCCCACACCCTCTCCAGCATTTGCTGCTGTTACCTTTTCTGATGTGTGACATTCTCACAGGAGTGAAGTGATATCTCATTGTTGTCTTGATTTGCATTTCTCTGACAATCAGAGACTTGGAGCATTTTTTCATGTGTTTCTCGGCCTTTTGGATCTCTTCTGTGGTGAATATTCTGTCCAATTCCTCCCCCCATTTTTGGATGGGGTTATTTGTTGTCTTGTTGTTGAGTCTGGTAAGCTCTTTATATATGTTGGTTATTAAACTCTTATCTGATGTATGGCATGTAAAGATCTTCTCCCATTCTGTGAGGGGTCTCTTGATTTGGGTAGTGGTTTCTTTTGCTGTGAAGAAGCTTTTTAATTTGATGTAGTCCCATAGGTTTATACTTGCCTTAGTCTTCCTTGTAATTGGATTCGTTTCATTGAAAATGTCTTTAAAATTTATGCGGAAAAAAGTTCTTCCAATATTTTCCTCTAAGTATCTGATAGTTTCTGGTCTAACATCCAAGTCCTTGATCCACTTGGAATTTACTTTTGTATTTGGTGAAATACAGTGATTCAGTTTCATTCTTCTGCATGTTTCAACCCATTGTTTCCAACACCATTTGTTGAAGAGACTCTGCTTCCCCCATATAATAGTCTGGGCCCCTTTGTCAAAGATTAGATGTCCATACGTGTGGGGCCTCATTTCTGGGCTCTCAATTCTATTCCACTGGTCAGTATGTCTGTTCATGTTCCAGTACCAAGCAGTTTTGATGACAATGGCCCTATAATATAGTTTGAGATCTGGCAGTGTGATGCCTCCGGTTCTGTTCTTTTTTCTCAAGATTGTTTGGGCAATTCTAGGTCTTTTCTGGTTCCAGATAAACATTTGTAGCATTTGTTCTATTCTCCTTAAAAATGTGCTTGGGATCTTGATGGGGATAGCAATAAATTTGTAGATGGCTCTGGGTAATATATTCATTTTGATGATGTTAATTCTTCCAACCCAAGAGCATGGAATATCTTTCCACTTCTTTGTGTCTTTTTCAATTTCTTTGAGTAGTGACTCATAATTTTCAGTATACAAGTCTTTCACTTCTTTGGTTAGGTTTATTCCTAGATATTTTATAGTTTTTGTTGCTATAGAAAAAGGAACTGATTTCTGGATTTCAATTTCTTCTAACTTAGTGTTTGCATAGAGGAATGCCACTGACTTTTGAATGTTAATTTTATAGCCTGACACATTACTGTATTGCCTGATGATTTCCAAAAGCTTCTTGCTAGATTCCTTAGGTTTTTCCATGTATACTATCATGTCATCTGCAAATAAGGAGAGTTTGACTTCTTCTCTTCCAATCTGTATTCCTTTAATTCCTTGCTCCTGCCTGATTGCTATGGCAAGAACTTCCAACACTATGTTGAATAGTAGTGGTGATAGTGGGCAGCCCTGTCTAGTACCTGATCTGAGGGGAAATGCTTCCAGTTTTTCACCATTGAGTATGATGTTGGCTGTAGGTTTGCTATATATAGACTCCACTATCTTCAGGAATTTTCCATCTATTCCTATTTTTTGTAGTGTTTTGATCATAAAGGGATGTTGTATTTTGTCAAAGGCTTTCTCTGCATCTATTGATATGACCATGTGGTTTTTGGTCTTGCTTTTGTTGATGTGGTGGATCACATTGATTGATTTACGTATATTAAACCAACCTTGCATGCCTGGGATAAACCCCACTTGGTCATGATGAACAATTTTTTTGATATACTGCTGTATCCGGTTGGCTAGAATTTTGTTCAATATTTTCGCATCTGTGTTCATCAGAGATATTGGTCTGTAGTTTTCTTTTTTGGTTGTGTCCCTGTCTGCTTTTGGTATCAGGGTGATGTTGGCTTCATAGAAGCTGGCAGGGAGTATTCCAGTGTCTTCAATCTTCTGGAAGACTTTGAAAAGTAGAGGTATTAGTTCTTCTTTGAAAGTTTTGTAGAATTCATTTGTAAAACCATCTGGTCCAGGACTTTTATTTTTGGGAAGATTTTTGATAACTGTTTCAATTTCATTAGCTGTGATGGGCCTGTTCATGTTATCCACTTCCTCTTTACTTAGTTTTGGAAGTTGGTAGGTATCTAGGAAATCATTCATTTCTTCCAGGTTCTCTAGCTTGGTGGCATATAGTTGTTCATAGAAGCCTCGCATGATATGCTGCATTTCTGCAGTGTCTGTTGTGATATCTCCTCTTTCATTTACTATCCGATTTATTTGGGTCTTCTCCCTTTTTTGTTTTGTGAGTCTGGCTAAAGGTTTGTCGATTTTGTTTACTCTTTCGAAGAACCAACATTTACTTTCATTGATCTTTTGTATGGTTTTCCTATTCTCAATGTTATTTATTTCTGCCCTAACTTTAGTAATTTCTGTCCTTCTGGTTGCTTTAGGGTTCCTTTGTTGTTCTTCTTCTAGGTCTTTAAGATGTGCAATCAGGCTGTTTATTTGTGCCTTTTCTTGTTTCCTAATGTGTGCTTGTATAGCTATGAACTTCCCTCTTAGGACTGCTTTAGCTGTGTCCCAAATATTTTGATAGCTTGTGTCTTCATTTTCATTGAACTCTCGAAACATTTTGATTTCTTCCTTGATTTCCTCTTTGACCCAGAAGTTGTTAAGAAGTGTACTGTTGAGCTTCCACATTTTGGTACTGTTACTAATCTTTTGTTGATTGTTAAGTGTTAGTTTAATTCCACTGTGGTCTGAGAAGATGCTTGGGATGATTTCAGTGCTCTTGAATAGGCTGATGCTGTCTTTGTGGCCTAACATATGGTCTATCCTTGAGAATGATCCATGTGGATTTGAGTAAAATGTGTATTCCAGTTTCTTGGGATGAATGACTCTGAAAATGTCCAATAGTTCTAGTTTATCTATCTCTTCATTTAGCTCCCTTATGTCTTTACTGATTTTCTTCCTGGATGATCTGTCAAGTTGAGAGAGTGGGGTGTTGAAGTCCCCTACTATGATTGTGTTACTGTTAATATATTGCTGTAGCTCTTTCAGTAGAAGTTTGATGTATTTAGATGGCTTCTCATTGGGTGCATAGATATTAATAATTGTTAAGTCCTCTTGATTGACTGATCCTCTGAGCATTAAGTAGTGTCCATTCCTATCTTTTTTAATCTTATGTATTTTAAAGTCTATCATGTCAGATATGAGAATAGCTGTTCCTGCCCTTTTTTGTGGGCCATTGGCTTGAATGATAGTTTTCCATCCTTTCACTTTAAGTCTGTGTTTGTCTTGTTGCGTTAGGTGAGTTTCCTGTAGACAACATATTGTTGGGTTGTGTTTTCTGATCCATCTTCCTACTCTGTGTCTTTTAATAGGTGAATTCAGGCCATTCACATTTATTGATATCAAAGATTGAAGATATTTTAACGCCATTCTTGTAGAGTTTTAGAGTGTTTTGATATATGTTCTATTTGTGGTGGTCTGGTTGTTTATAGGAAACCTTTCAGAACTTCTTTCAAGGCAGGCTTGGTGATGGTTGCTTCCTTCAACTGTTGCTTGTCTGAGAAGGTTTTGATGCTTCCATCTAGTCTGAATGACAATCTAGCAGGATATAGTATTCTTGGCTGAAAGCCTTTCTCATTGAGCACTCGATAGATATCTTGCCATTCTCTTCTGGCCTGTAGTGTTTGTATGGAGAAGTCTGCTGCTAATCTTATGGGTTTTCCTTTGTAGGTGACTCTTTGTTTTTCTCTTGCAGCCTTGAGGATCCTTTCTTTATCCTTATTCCTTTCCAATCTAAGTATGACATGTCTTGGTGTCTTTAGGTCTGGGTGTCTTGGTGTCTTGGTGTCTTTAATTCTGTTTGGGACCCTCTGGGCTTCTTGAATCTTTATGTCTTTGGTGTTGTCTAGACTAGAGAAATTTTCAGCTATTATGGCCTGGAGAATGCTTTCTTCCTCCCCTTCTCTTTCTTCCTCTGGTAAGCCAATAATGCGTATATTGTTTCTTTTGAAGTCATCCCATAGGATTCTGTTGTTGTTTTCAGCATCTCTTAATCTCTTTTTGAGATCTCTTACTTCTTTTTTAGTTGTCTCTAATTCATCCTCAATCTTGCTAATTCTGTCTTCAGCCTCATTGATTCTATTCTCTCTGCCCTCTACTGCTTTCTGGAGTTCATCTATTTTGTTGCCCTGCTCTGATACTGTTTTAGCTTGTTCAGCTAGTTGCCTTCTTAGCTCAGCAATTTCAGCTTTCAGCTCTCTAATAACCATGAGATAATTAGAATTTTCTTCCATATTCTCATTTGTTGTTCCTGCATTTCTGATTACAATTTTTTCAAATTCTTTACTCACTCCTGTTATTATTTCCTTAGCTAATGTTTGGATGTTGAACTTGTTGTTTTGTGCTTCGCCCTCTGGAGGACTTTTAGCTGGACTCTTGTCCTGGTTCGAGTCTCCATTATTTTTTCTTGTTGTTTTAACCATTTTATATAAGTTAACAGTTTTTTCAATCCCTGAGTTGGAGTTCAGTGGTGTAAAAGCCTTTTTTTTTTTTCCCCTGTAGGCTATGGGAGCCTGAGGGCTTTTAAACTATCAATAGGCTTCTTGGCTTAATCAATGACTCCTGACCAAGAGATAAAGCAGGGTGTGGCAGAGATAATCCAGTGGTTATGCAAAGAGACTTTCACAGCCCTTCAGCTATGCCACCGAGGTATAGGTCTTCTCCTGAGTTTCCCGGTTAGATCTCTGTGCCCTGGTGTCCCTCCCTGTTGCTGCTCCAGATTCTGAGGGTAGTAGCAATGGAGACTCAGAGTTGTACTTGGTGAGTCTCTGGGGAGTCCTTTCCTCCCTTCAGCTGTCCCCTTGTTGGTGGAGCAGACTGGAGGTGGTGTCTCCACTGACAAACTGTCGAACTGTTAGCAGTCACTTAATCTCTCCTTAGGCCCCTCTCTCCTCTCTGTCACCAGCCACGCGTGTTTGTACTCTCGGGTGATTTACTGGGTTTCTGTGGTCATTCTAGTCCTGTCTTGTTTCGGTCCGGGTGGTCTCCTTTGGTATTCCTAGTTGATCCAGGAGAGGAGAGGAGAGGAGAGAAAGCGATCTGCTGCTCGTAGCTCCGCCTGTCCCTCCTCCTTCTGCTGTTCTCTAATGGTCTTATTTTCATTCTTTTCTCTTTCTTCTGCTCACTACCTTGACCTATGACTTCTGTTTTTCTTTTTTTCTTCCTTCCTTCCTTTCTTTCTCCCTTTTGTTGCTCTTGTTGTTTTATTGTTGTAATTATTATTGTTGTTGTTATTGATGCCATCGTTGTTGGATAGGACAGAGAAAAATGGAGAGAGGAGGGGAAGACAGAGGGAGAGAAAGATAGACACCTGCAGACCTGCTTCACCGCCTGTGAAGCGGCTCCCCTGTAGGTGGAGAGCTGGGGGCTTGAACCGGGATCCTTAAGCGGATCCTTGTGCTTCGCACCACGTGCACTTATCCTGCTGCACTACCGCCAGAATCCCAACTTCTGTTTTTCTGCTGGTGGATTCACCTACTGTATTTTTAAATTTCAGTTACTGATTTCTTATTTATTTATTTATTTATTTATTTATTTATTTATTTATTTATTTATGAGAAAGATAGGAGGAGAGAGAAAGAACCAGACATCACTCTGGCACATGTGCTGCCAGGGATCAAACTCAGGACTTTATGCTTCAGAGTCCAAAGCTTTACCACTGCACCACCTCCCGGACCACATTCAGTTACTGATTTCTTTATCATTTTGGTTTCCATGATCATTTGTTAATACTTTCTCTGGCCTTGTCGAGGTTTTTGTTTGTTTGCCACTGAGATTTTCATTTTAGTGAACATCCTTTGGACCATAGCTTGAAACTCTTCTTTAAGATGTTGAGCTTTTCTTCAAGGTGCTATCTTGGCTCATGAATGTGGGTAATTTCCTCTGTATTCTCTCTCTCTCTTTTTTTTTTTTTTTTGATTGTCTGTGAGGACCAGGGCTGGTTGTTTTGTGACACTAATTTCTGGTGCACCACAGACAGGCATAGAATAGCTGTGGACATATAGGGTGTGCTAAGTGAAGTGCTTCTCCAGAGCTCCATACTCAGAGTGTGTTAAGGAGCCTGTGTTCCAATATGGCTGCTTTCAGGCTGTCCAGATTCTCCCTCTATGCTGGAGCTGCCTCCATCTTTGAGAAGCCCACGGCCTCTGCTTCCCCTTTCCTGATGTTGTAAAGTTGAGGGCATAACATGATAATAGGACTGTAGAGACCAGTTTGGTGCAAAACTGGGTGGGGGTATGGGAGTGGAGGCCACAGATAGCTGGAAGCTTGGGGACTGGTGTGTGTGACTGGAAACTGTCCACATGGAGCTGGGGTAGGGGAGTGGGGCAGCCCTGCATGGTGAGGAGCCAAAGAGTAGCTTTTTCATTTTGGGGTGTGAGTATCTGTGTCCTTCCCTTGGACATGGGGCCTTTTCCCTCCATTGCTGTAGATGTTGAGATCTGAGTCCCATTTTCATGCTGGTTTTTTTAAGTATGTTGTGTGGGGTTGAAGGAACTGCAACTTGCTAGTTCACAGAACAATTATGAAATATTTACTATACACCGGGTGCAAGAGGATGTTAGACAACAGCATGCTAATTGTATTTTCCTACAACAGAGCAAGTAGGTTAGCAATTAACAATAAAACAACACCAAGTCTCTACCAGTTTAGAACTGTGAACAATAACATTATTGAAATCATCAAATATTTAAGATTTAATGATAACAAGTAGAATATATAGAAAAACTTGTAGGATGAAAGAAACACAATTATAATTTTGAGGCACTGTTGTGAATTAATATTACAATTAAAATACAAAGAACTAGACAGTGTTTAATGAGTAAACCCAAGGAAACTAGGGGAAAAAGAATCAAAGAAATAAAGTTCAATAGAAAAAGGAAAACCAAAAGATGCTCCTCGAAAACAAGATAAAATAGTTTTTTTTTCCCCAGTCTGACCATTATATTTGTTCTGAAATTTACACAGATTTCCTGGGTGATGCTGTATATATATGATGTGGGTGTAGTTTCTGGATCCCCAAAGCTTTGGTTGCCTTTGGTCTTTGGTGTGTTTCAGGACTGGGTGGAGCTTTTAGTTTAATGTTGATACAGATGTTTTTGGAAGATGGAAGGTAGGGTCTCTTGTGTTCAAATTGAAGAGAGAAAGGAATGATGGGAACAGCAAGATAGTACCTCCTTATGCTGAGTACAGCTTCTACAGTCTTGGAGGAGGGTCCCTCCCTCATTATTTTTCTCCATGTGTGATTAACCCCCGTGCTACTACCCGACTCCCAACCTCATTACTTTTCAATCCACTGATAACACTTGCCTGGATTGACTTGTGTCTAAATAAGGTGTTTAAGAGTTCACAGTAGCAAATCCTAATTTTTTTTTTTCTCAGTCCCCTAGGTAAAGTACAGCAGCTGCTAAATCTTTGTAATGTTGACAGTGGATTGTCAGTGATTTATCTTCCCTGTAGGCTATGTGAGCCTGAGCCAATCAGAGGGCTTTTTATCTATAAGTAGATTTTTTTTTTTTTTTTTTTTTGCCTTCCAGGGTTATTGCTAGGGCTTGGTGCCTGCAATACAAATCCACTGCTCCTGGAGGCCATTTTTCCCATACTTGTTGCCTTTGTTGTTATTATTATTATTGTCATTGTTGGATAGGACAGAGAGAAATCAAGAGAGGAAGAGAAGACAGAGAGGGGGGAAGATAGATACCTGCAGACCACTTGAGGCGACCCTCCTGCAGGTGGGCAGCTGGGGCTCAAACCAGGATCTTTATGAAGAGACTTAGAACCCACTGTTGTAAATTGGTGGTGATTTTATCCCTTTTGTTAACAGTTTTTTTGTTGTGTGGTCCAGGAGGTGGCACAATGGATAAAGCATTGGACTCTCAAGCTTGAGGTCTTGAGATCGATCCCTGGCAGCACATGTACCAGAGTGATGTCTGGTTCTTCCTCTCTCTCTCTCTCCTCCTATCTTTATCATAAATAAATAAAAATCTTTAAAAAAATAGTCTTTTTGCTGCTAAAACTCAAACCTGGAAGTGGTTTGTCTCAGCTGGCAAACTAGCCATTCCTGTGCAAGGTCTTTTAGTCCCAGGAATCTTCTTCAGTCCCTTTGTCCAGGAGTCACACGTGCTTGTACTCACCTGTGGCTGGTGAGCTGCGGTAGTAAACTGTTGCACCTTCAGCTGATTATCATTGCCCTTTGGAGTTGATGGGGAGAGGAACCGCAGCTACTGCTACTCCGTAGCCACTCCTCCAGAAGGTTTCATAAAATAGTGTTGGTAGGGAGTTGGGCTGTAGTGCAGCGGGTTAAGCGCAGGTGGCGCAAAGCACAAGGACTGGCATAAGGATCCCGGTTCGAACCCTGGCTCCCCAACTGCAGGGGAGTCGCTTCACAGGCGGTGAAGCAGGTCTGCAGGTGTCTATCTTTCTCTCCTCCTCTCTGTCTTCCCCTCCTCTCTCCATTTCTCTCTGTCCTATCCAACAACGACAACAACAATAATAACTACAACAATAAAACAACAAGGGCAACAAAAGGGAATAAATAAAAAAAAAAAGTGTTGGTAACAAGATTCACCAAGAAGAAAAAATGCAAATAAAACAGTATTAGAAACAAAAAATAAGTATGACTGGAAATGGAATATTAATTAAAAATTAGAAACATAAATAAATTCACAGGAGATCCAGGGAATACCTTCCTCAACCCCCTTTTTCTTTTTGCCATTGCTGGAGTTTAAAAATTTTTTTAATATTTATTTTCTTTTGTTGCCCTTATTGTTTTATTGTTGTAGCTATTATTGTTGTTGTCGTTGTCATTGTTGGGTAGGACAGAGAGAAATGCAGAGAGGAGGGGAAGCCAGAGAAGGAGAGAGAAAGATAGACACCTACAGACCTGCTTCACCACCTGTGAGGCAACTCCCCTGCAGGTGGGGAGCCAGGGGTTCGAACCAGGAGCCTTACGCTTTGCGCCACCTGTGCTTAACCCGCTGCGCTACCGCCTGACTCCTGAATTTTTTTTTAAACTTTAGTTATTAGTGAGAGAGAGAGAGAGAGAAAGAGAAGCAAGCGAGAAATGAGAACCAGAGAATCATTCTGGCACGTGTGATGCTGGAGATCTAACTCAGGGCCTCATGCTTGAGAGTCCAGTGTTTTATTTGATGCTGCTCCTCCACCTCCTGTTTCTTCTTTTTTTAAAAAAATTTTGTCTCCAGGACTTCACTACTCCAAGCTGATATATCTATGTCACAGCACCGAAGTGTCCTCTGTGCTTTGGGGCCTAGACACAAACCAGGGCCATGCACATGACAAAACAGGCACACTGTACAGGTGCATTATATTGCCAGTTCCAGAAAATAAATCTAAAAATGCTAGGGGGAATAAAAGGGCTGGTAAAATAGCTCACTAGGATAGTATAATGCGTTGCCAAATGTGTGGCTCAGTCCACCCACATTGAAGTGTTGGTGCTGTGTTATATCTGTATCTACCTATATTTTTATCTGTATCTATATACACCTTTATCTATAAATCTCACTCTTTCTGTCTGAAAGAGGCCAATCAGAGCAAAGAAACCCTTGAGATGACCAATAGATAAAATTAATTCGGATTCCGGGAAGTGGTGCACCTGTTAGGACCTGCGCAAGGATCCGGACTGGAGCCTTTGGGTCCCCACTTGTGGGGGGTGGGGAAGCTTCACAAGTGCTGAAGCAGGACTGCAGGTGCCTGTCTGTCTCTCTTCCTCTCTGTGTCCCTCTTCTCTCTCAGTTTCTCTCTGTCCTATCCAATAACAATGGAAAAAATGTCCACCAAGAGCAGTGGATTTGTAGTGTTGGCTGAGCCCCAGTGATATTGAAGGCAATAAATAAATAAATAAATTAGGAATTTTAAAAGTAAGTAAAAGACCCTAGGTACAAAGGTCATAAATAAAATACAAGCAAGTTAAAATTGTGTATAATGAGTTTACCCTAGAATTTATAAAAATGTTTTGTGTAGGAAAATTACATTTATTAATCTGATTCACAATCTTAAAAGAAGTTAAAGGAGAAAATACATTACCATTTTAGTAGATGCAAAGAAAGCCTTTTTTTCTTTAGAATTAAAAAACATTACTTTATTTATTTCCTTTTGTTGCCTTTGTTTTATTGTTGTAGTTATTATTGTTGTTGTTATTGATGTCGACATTGTTAAATAGGACAGAGAGAAATGGAGAGAGGAGGGGAAGACAGAGAGGGGGAGAGAAAGATAAACACCTGCAGACCTGCTTCACCGCCTGTGAAACGACTCCCCTACAGGTGGGGAGCCGGGGGCTCGAACCAGGATCCTTATGCCAGTCCTTGTGCTTTGCAAAAAAAAGCTTTGATGAAAATGTATGCTCACTTATGATCAAACTTACCAAACTAGGAATGTAAGGAAACTTTGGAAACATAATACAAGTTACCCACCAACAATCAACAGTAAACATATACATACACATGGCACAATTTCAAAAACATTATTTAAAAAATAATCGAAAGGAGGGAAAGAACATCTGCTGCCTTCACCTCTCTCCACATTGGAAATGCTAGTCCATGCAACAGCACAAGAAAAAGGGGTGGGGGTATAAGAATTGGAGAGGAGAGAGATACAAGTATCCTCCTTTAGAGACTATAACTGTCCATATAGGTAGTTCAAAGAATTTATATACTGTGAGAAACTTGACATGAATTCAGCAATCTTACTAAATATGAAGGCACTGTGGGAAAAATCACTGTTCTTCCTACTCCTCAATCAGGACCAGTTAGAGAAGGTAATAGGGAGAACAGGGATCTTGCTGACAATGGCAAGTTAAAGAATGAGCTGTCCAGAAATCGAACTAGCAGAAGATAGGTGAAGGTTCAGGAGAAAAATGACAAAACACTGTGGGAAGGGTAAGAAAGGAGACATGAAAATAAATGGAGACATATGTTCATGAACAAGAAGACTCAATATTCTAAATGTGCCAATTTCTCCAGAATAATTCATAAACTTAGCTAGATTTCAATAAAAAATTCATGTAATTTTTAATGGAACATAAACAGATATTAAAATTCATGTTGAAGAGCAAGATTATTTTCGAAAAGAACACAAGGAGGTGGGAGGGAAGCAAGTCTTAGCCCACAAGATCACAGGACTCGGTGGCAGAGAGGAATAGTAATCAGGGAGTGGGGTGGCAGTGCAGAACAGAGAGCCCAGGAAGAGACCCACGCACAGATGGAAAAGATACACAACAGCTGGTATTTTCAATCACTGGGGGAACAAGACTACTTTTTAAAATAAGTGATGCTTGGAGAATTGGTTACCCACATGGAAAAACATTCAAGTAGGTTCTTAGCACCACACTCTAAAAACTACACAACTACAAAGTTATACTTTAAAACTTCTAGAAGACATATGGAGAGATCTTGATGACCTTTGTGTAGGTAAAAATTCTTAAATAGGATGTAAAAAAAAATGCATCCTAAAAGGAACTGGTGATATTTTACCTGTTTTAAATGAACGACTTCTGTTAAAAAAAGAAGATGTGTTTAGTAAACTTGAAGGCAAGACTCAGACTAGGGGAAGGTATTTGCCATGGAGACACATATAGGTCAGTATTTATAATTCATAAAGAAATTATCCAAATCAGAGAGAAAACATATGAACAGAGTATGAAAAGACAACTGAGAAAAGAAAATCCACGTGGGCAAGTTCTCTAATAATTGAGATAAAAAGGAAAAATACCATGGCATACCACTTCACACTGACTGGGTTGGTGATGATTAAAAGGCAAAACTAACAAACATTTACACGGATGTGCAACAGATCCACAGAAACACTTACAGGCTGCTGGTGGGAGAAGAAATTGGTACAGTCACTTTGAAGAGCAATCTGGTAACACCTAATAAACTTCTTCCTATGTGCCTGCTCTGCAAGTTAGCCACTGACCTGGGGGAAATCCTCACATGTGCTCGAGGACACACATGAAAGATGTCTGAGAGTGCGTGACAATAGGGCTTGGGTTGGGGGACAGCTGGAAACCATCACCTTTCCACCAACAGAAGAGTGAATGAAGGAGTGACATACTACAGAGCAGTGAAAAATGTTCCATGCAACTATGGATGCCATCAGAAAGCTCAGTGTTGAAAACAGGGCTTTGTAAGATGATATACATTTTACATGTAGTAGATACGTTTGTAGCTCTGTGTGTGTGTGTGTGTGTGTGTCGGGGGAAAAGTTATTCCATAGTAGAATTCCACACAGTTGCATATTGAGTACTTAGGTCTAGGGTTCATTAGTGCTTTTTCTTCTCTGTTTGTTTTAATAATTATAATAATGAAAATCACAGTAATCTAGATACAGTGATTTTGAGCTCCTTGGCTGTCCCAGTACATCCTGGGATCTCTAGGGCCTCAGGCATGAAAGTCTGGTGCACAGATTACCATGCACAGATCTCCCTAACCTGAATACTGCTTCTGCTTTTTATTTTAATTTTATTTTTTTAATTTTATTTACTCATTTTCCCTTTTGTTGGACTTGTTTTTTATTGTTGTTGTAGTTATTATTGTTGTCGTTACTGATGTCATCATTGTTAGATAGGACAGAGAGAAATGGAGAGAGGAGGGGAAGACAGAGAGGAGGAGAGAAAGATAGACACTTGCAGACCTGCTTTACCACCTGTGAAGCGACTCCCCTGCAGGTGGGGAGCCGGGGGCTCGAACCGGGATCCTTATGCTGGTCCTTGTGCTTTGCGCCATGTGTGCTTAATCTGCTTCGCTACTGCCCGACTCCCATGCTTCTGTTTTTTATAAAGATAAACTCCAGCTCTGTGGCCTGGGAAGTAGGTGATGTAGTGGCTGGAGCACTGGACTTAAAAGTTCGAGGTCCTGAGTTTGATTCTTAGAATCAGGTGTACCAAAGTGATGGTCTAGTGCTCTCATTTTCTCTTCTTCTCTTTTGTGTTAATAAATAAACCTCCCTGGGCGGGGGAGATAGCATAATGGTCATGCAAACAGACTCTCCTGCCTAAGGTTCCAAAGTCCCAGGTTCAATCCCCCGCACCATCATAAGCCAGAGCTGAGCAGTGCTCTGGTGTTAAAAAAAAAAATAAAGAAAATTGGGAGTAGGGCGGTAGCTCAGCGGGTTAAGCGCATGTGGCGCGAAGCCCAAGGACCAGCTTAAGGATCCCGGTTCGAGCCCCCGGCTCCCCACCTGCAGGGGGTTTGCTTCACAGGTGGTGAAGCAGGTCTGCAGGTGTCTGTCTTTCTCTCCCCTTCTCTGCCTTCCCCTCCTCTCTCCATTTCTCTCTGTCCTATCCAACAACGATGACATCAATATTAACTACAACAATAAAACAACAAGGGCAACAAAAGGGAATAAATAAATAAATATTTAAAAAAAAAGAAAGAAAATTAGCAACTTAAAAAACAAACAAAAAAAACCCCACAAGCCTGAGCCCAACAATTCTCTGGTGTCTCTCCACCTCTCTCTCTCATCAAAATAAAACATAAATTTATAGAAAAAAATAAAAATAAACCTCCCTGTCCCCAATTTTTATTTTGTTTTATAAGATACTATTTCTGCTCTCACTGCATTGAAGGGATCTTTGGGGCTGTGGTTTCTGTCCCTTTCTTTTTCTGCTTCTGTCTTGCTTGCTAGAAAAATCTGAAAAATGAGGGCTGGCCGGTGGTGCACATGGTTGAGCATATATCTTACATTACCATGCTAAGGACACGGGTTCAAGGCCCCAGTTCCCATCTTCAGGGGGGAAGCTTCTTGAGCAGTGAAGCAATGGTGCAGGTCTCTCTTGCTCTCTCTCCTCTGTCTTCCTTATCCCCTCTCAGCTTCTGTACTATTAATAAAAGAAAAAGAAAAAAGGAAAAATGGCTGTTGGGAGCTGTGGATTCATTATGCAGGAATGTGATGAGCACCAGGGATAATCCTGATGGCAATTAAAATAAAATAAAATAGTGTTAAAGAAAATCTAAAAAAGTGAAAGAAATGCGTGTGCGCATACACGCACGCGCGCGCGCGCGCACACACACACACACACACACACACACACACACACACCCCAACCTATGTTGTCTATGGTCTTCACACAATAGCCCAAATATCTTTCCATATCATGGAGTGTGCTCAGCAGCCATTTCTCTGTGGATGGTCAAGGCTTATTGGCTGACCCTCAGTGCTGGGAATGCCTACCCAGCTGACTCTCCCTGGAGGCCAAGTTAAGCCCATCCTGGAAGCTGGTGAGTGTCACATGCTGCCTCTGCTAAGTCAGATGCTCTATCACTCACCTCTCAGCACCTCCCTGTATGGTTCTGGGTCACCTGGTGAAGTCCCAGCCTGTCTAGCACCAAGCTCCCAAGGTTATTGACAAGAAGCCCAGCCAGTGAGAAAACACTGAGGTGAAAGCACGGCTGGGCTCCCAGTGTAGACCCTGTAGTCTTCCTGTAGTTATGGCCTTGGCAGAGTTGAGTCTTTCCCTCATGGTGTTTGACTTGGACCCAGGTCCAGGTGAGTCAGCCCTCCTGGAATCCCTCTTCACATCCAAAGTCACATCCAGATGGGCCATGGCCAGGCTGGTAGAATGATCATTTTTTTTCTGCAAGCCTCTCTCTCTCTGAAATTTGGTTTCAGAAAGTGTCCCATGAGCAGGTGGGCGGCACCAAACCACAGGGGCAACCCTAGGCCATGTCTGCAGTGGCCCTGAGTCTGTGTCGGGACCTGGGCCCTAAGCCAGGGACACATTTTCTTTGGCCTCGGGCCCATGAACACATAGGGTCCAAGTGACAGCTGACAGAGCTGGCTGCAATTCCAGCCCGGCCACCTGCTGCATGGGTCACCTTGGCTTCACCTCTCTGAGCCCTTGGGAGTGAGTTCTTGTCATCTTTACATCAGAAAACATGAAGTCTACCTTAAAATAAAAGGGCACAGTAGTCTACAGCGACTCAATAGAAAGACCTAAAAAAGCAACAGAAAGTACTCAGTCAGATATTTTTCTACTTAGACCTAGATATCCTCCTCGCCTACTTCCTGTTTCACTTTCTTCAATCACTCCGTGCCTAAGCTTGTCAGATAAAGTAAGGACTCCAAAAGCTGAGTGAGACCAGCACACTCTAATGATGGCCCTTTTGGTCACTACCAGGCCACACCATCTTCCCAAACAGTACTTTAGCCCACCTGCATGCTAGCTATCAGGCTCAGGAAAACATTAGTAAAGTCATGGGCCTTTGGAGTAATCCCTAAAATAGACTGTTTCATTTCTTCCATAATGAAGATCCCAAATTTCACCTGTTATACTCTTACCTTCAAGTTCCTGATAATTAAACAATTTATTCTTCATTATATCTTTTTTTTATTTCTTTATTGGGGAATTAATGTTTTACATTCAACAGTAAATACAATAGTTTGTACATGCATAACATTTTCCAGTTTTCCATATAACAATACAACCTCCACTAGGTCCTCTGTCATCCTTCTTGGATCTGTATTCTCCCCACCCTCCTACCCACCCCAGAGTTTTTTACTTCGGTGCAATATGCCAATTCCAGTTCAGGTTCTACTTGTGTTTTCTTTTCTGATCTTGTTTTTCAACTTTGGCCTGAGAGTGAGATCATCCCATATTCATCCTTCTGTTTCTGACTTATTTCACTCAACATGATTTTTTCAAGGTCCATCCAAGATCGGCTGAAAACGGTGAAGTCACCATTTTTATAGCTGAGTAGTATTTCACTGTATATATATACCACAACTTGCTCAGCCACTCATCTGTTGTTGGACACCTGGGTTGTTTCCAGGTTTTGGTTATTACAAATTGTGCTGCCAAGAACATATGTGTACACAGATCTTTTTGGATGGGTGTGTTGGGTTCCTTAGGATATATCCCCAGGAGAGGAATTGCAAGATCATTTCTAGCCTTCTGAGAGTTCTCCAGACTGTTCTCCACAGAGGTTGGACGAATTGACATTCCCACCAGCAGTGTAGGAGGGTTCCTTTGACCCCACACCCTCTCCAGCATTTGCTGCTGTTACCTTTTCTGATGTATGACATTCTCACAGGAGTGAAGCGGTATCTCATTGTTGTTTTTATTTGCATTTCTCTGACAATCAGAGGCTTGGAGCATTTTTTCATGTGTTTCTCAGCCTTTTGGATCTCTTCTGTGGTGAATATTCTGTCCATGTCCTCCCCCCATTTTGGGGGGGAGGTTTTGGGGGGGAGGTTAGGGTTATTTGTTGTCTTGTTGTTGAGATTTGCAAGCTCTTTATATATTCTGGTTATTAAACTCTTGTCTGTTGTATGGTATGTAAAGATCTTCTCCCATTCTGTGAGGGGTCTGTTGGTTTGGGTAGTGGTTTCTTTTGCTGTGAAGAAGCTTTTTAATTTGATGTAGTCCCATAGGTTTATACTTGCCTTAGTCTTCTTTGTAATTGGATTCGTTTCACTGAAGATGTCTTTAGAATTTATGCGGAAAAGAGTTCTGCCAATATTTTCCTCTAAGTATCTGATAGTTTCTGGTCTAACATCCAAGTCCCTGATCCACCTGGAATTTACTTTTGTATTTGGTGAAATATAGTGATTCAGTTTCATTCTTCTGCATGTTTCAACCCATTTTTTCCAACACCATTTGTTGAAGAGACTGCTTTCCCCATTTAATAGTCTGGGCACCTTTGTCAAAGATTAGATATTCATAGGTGTGGGATTCCTTATATCCTAATGCTTTTCAGTCACCAAGTTGCAGACCCTACCATGATGCCCATGTGACTTCTGTGGGCAGATGACCTCACCAATGTGTCCTGAAACCCCACTTCCACAGAGCACTGCCCCACTAGGGAAAGATAGAAATGGGCTGGGGGTATGGATTGGCCTGTCAATGTCCATGTCCAGTGGAGAAGCAATTACCGAAGCCTGACCTCCCATCTTCTGCTCCCCATAAAGATGTTTGGTCCATACTCCCAGAGGGATACATAACAGGGAAACAGAATTCTAAGGTGGGGGGAGGGGATATGGAACTCTGGTGTGGGAACTGCATGGAATTATACCCCTTTTATCCTGCAGTATTGACAATTATTATCAAATCACTAATAAAAAATAGGTAGTTTTGACAAAAGAGTATAAAATAAGCAGAGATTTTTAGAACAGTGAATAAGCAAATGTTCCAAAGAGGTATATACACGCGCACACACACACACACACACAGACACACATATATATGATATATATCTTATAAATAGTAGTGTGGGGGTAGATAGCATAATGGTTATGCAAACAAACTGTCATGCCTGAGGCTCCGAAGTCCCAGGTTCAATCCCCCACACCACCATAAGCCAGAGCTGAGCAGTGCTCTGGTTAATTAAAAATAAATAAATAAATAAATAAATAAATAAATAAATAAATAGTAGTAACGAAGTAAAGGATTCTTTTAAAAAGAAAACATGAGGGGTCAGGTGGTGCACACCTGGTTAAGTGCATATGTTACAGTGTGCAAGGACCTGGGTTCAAGCCCCTGGTCCCCACCTGCAGAGAGAAAGCATCACAAGTGGTGAAGCAGGGCTGCAGGTGTCTCTCTGTCTCTCTACCTTTCTATCTCCCCCTTTCTTCTCAATTTCTGGCTGTTTCTATCCAAAAAAATAAAGATAAAAAAAAAAAAGAAAACATGAGGTCAGGGAGTGGCGCCACTGGGGAGCCTCAGACTTGCCTGCTTAAGGCTGGCTCCCTGTTTGATCCATGTGTCAGATGGTGTTCAGGCTTCTCTCTCTGTCTCATGAGAAACTTATATGTAATTAACAAACCTTACAGAAAAAGAAAATGGGAAATGTCATCTGTACTTAAGAACATAGGCAGGTAATGGGGTCTGAGAACTCAGTTCTCTGGAGCTGGACTGTGGCGCCCTCCGAGTCCTCGAAGAGCGATCTGAGAAGCAAGCATGGGCTAGCTGTGGTGACAAAGAACCCACTTGAATCCTAGAAAATCAAGTTGCAAGATGGAGATTAAAAATTAAGCAGATGGGGGCTGGGCGGTAGGGCACCTGGTTGAGCACACATGTTACAACAGTGCACAAGGACCCAGGTTCAAACCCCCGGTCCCCACCTGCAAGGGTGTCGCTTCACAAGTGGTGAAGCAGATCTGCAGGTATCTGTCTTTCTCTCCCCCTCTCTGTCTTTTCCTCCTCTCTCGATTTCCAACAATAACGACAGCAATAATAACAACTATGATAAACAACAAGGGCAACAAAAGGAGGAAAAATAACCTCCAGGAGCAGTGGATTCCTAGTGCAGGCACCAAGCCTCAGCGATAACTCTGGAGGCAAAAAAAAAAAAAAAAAAAAAGCACATGAAGAATCACCTATAGGGGGTCAGGCAGTAGCGCAGCGGGTTAAGTGCACGTGGCACAAAGACCAGCGTAAGGATCCCTGTTCGAGCCCCCGGCTGTCCTCCTGCAGGCAGTGGCTTCACAAGTGGTGAAGCAGGTCTGCAGGTGTTTTTCTCTCCCCGTCTCTGTCTTCCCCTCCTCTCTTCATTTCTCTCTGTCCTACCCAACAACAACATCAGTGGCAACAAGGGCAACAACAAGGGCAACAAAATGAGAAAAAGAAAATAAAAAAGGTTACAAGGTGCTTCTTCCGTGGGGCGGGGCTCCAGTGCTTATCAGCCGCTGACTGCACTCACCCCCTTAGTAGAGAGATGGTATCCAGCTCTCTAGTGTTGGCTCCTGCCAGTTGCTTGTGTATGGGGTGGGGGGGAGTGGGGGTCAGGGGGCCTTTAGGCCCTGGCAGGGGCACAGCAGAGGCTCCAGTGTCTGGGGTACTGCTTTGGCTCCCCGACAGACCCGCTACACTGTGTTATCTGGTGCATGCTGCTCTAATCACCTCAGGTGGGCTGAGTGCTTGTGCAGTTGTGGTAGGGTTAGTCTATGGAGACCAAACACAGCTCCTCTTAAACGTGCTCCCTCTGAGGTGCTCTGATCCCACTCAGCTCCCCAGCACTCCCTCTTCTGGATATTGCATTCTCCCACCCACATTTTAACCTGTTTTTTTTCTTTTCTCCTTCTCCTGCTCCTCCTCCTTTTCTTCCTTCTTCTCCTCCCCTCCCCATCCTCTCTTCCTCTTCCTCCCCTTTCCCTCCTTCCCTTTCTCCTCCTTCTTCTTGTTTACTGCCATCAGAGTTATCCCTGGGGCTCCATGTTGGCACTACAAATCCACCACTCCCAGCAGCCACTTCTTTTCTTTTCTTTTCTTTTCTTTTCTTTTCTTTTCTTTTTCCTTTTCTTCTCTTCTCTTTCACTTTGTTATTTGATAGGACAGAAAGAAATAGAAAGGTTGAAAAAATAAAAAAAAAATAGACAATAAAGGTGGGGGTATAGCATAATGGTTATGCAAAGAGACTTTAATGCCTGAGGCTCTCAAGTCCCAGGTTCAATCCTCCACACTGGCATAAGCCAGAGCTGAGCAGTGCTTGGGTAAAAAAAAAAAAAAGAAAGAAAATAGAAAGACTGAGGGAGGTAGAGAGGGAGAGATAAAAAGAGACACCTGCAGATCTGCTTCACCGCTTGTGAAGTGTATCCCCTGCAGGTGGGGACTGGAGGTTTGAACCCTGGTCCTTGTGCATGGCAATGGGTGCCCTCAACTGGTTGTGCCACTGACCTGTGTTTTCATATATATATATATTTGATTTGTCACTTTCTTTTTTTTTTTTCTTTTTTATTTAAGAAAGGATTAATTAACAAAACCATAGGGTAGGAGGGGTACAACCCCACACAATTCCCACCGCCCAATCTCCATATCCCACCCCCTCCCCCGATAGCTTTCCCATTCTCTATCCCTCTGGGAGCATGGACCCAGGGTCATTGTGGGTTGCAGAAGGTAGAAGGTCTGGCTTCTGTAATTGCTTCCCCACTGAACATGGGCGTTGACTGGTCGGTCCATACTCCCAGTCTGCCTCTCTCTTTCCCTAGTAGGGTGGGTCTCTGGGGAAGCTGAGCTCCAGGACACATTGGTGGTGTCTTCAATCCAGGGAAGTCTGGCCGGCATCCTGATGACACCTGGAACCTGGTGACTGAAAAGAGAGTTAACATACAAAGCCAAACAAATTGTTGAGCAATCATGGACCCAAAGCTTGGAAAAGTGGAGAGGAAGTATTAGGGAGGTACTCACTGCAAACTCTAGTGTACTTCTGCTTTCTTACTTTGGTGCCATACTCCAAACTCAGTCAATTTCTGCTTTGCGTTTCTACTTCTTTTTTTTTTTTTTTTTTTTTTACATGCATAACATTCCCCAGATTCCCATTTAACAATACAATCCCCACTATTTCATTCATCATTTTTCATGGACCTGTATTCTCCCCACCCACCCACCCACCCCAGAGTCTTTTACTTTGGTGTAATACTCCAATTCCATTTCAGGTTCGACTTGTGTTTTCTTTTCTAGTCTTGTTTTTCAACTTCGGCCTGAGAGTGAGATCATCCCGTATTCATCCTTCTGTTTCTGACTTATTTCACTCAACATGATTTTTTCAAGGTCCATCCAAGATCGGCTGAAAACGGTGAAGTCACCATTTTTTACAGCTGAGTAGTATTCCATTGTGTATATATACCACAACTTGCTCAGCCACTCATCTGTTGTTGGACACCTGGGTTGCTTCCAGGTTTTGGCTATTACAAATTGTGCTGCCAAGAACATATGTGTACACAGATCTTTTTGGATGGCTGTTTTGGGTTCCTTAGGATATATCCCCAGGAGGGGAATCGCAGGGTCATAGGGTAGGTCCATTTCTAGCCTTCTGAGAGTTCTCCAAACTGTTCTCCACAGAGGTTGGACCAATTGACATTCCCACCAGCAGTGCAGGAGGGTTCCTTTGACCCCACACCCTCTCCAGCATTTGCTGCTGTTACCTTTTCTGATGTGTGACATTCTCACAGGAGTGAAGTGATATCTCATTGTTGTCTTGATTTGCATTTCTCTGACAATCAGAGACTTGGAGCATTTTTTCATGTGTTTCTCAGCCTTTTGGATCTCTTCTGTGGTGAATATTCTGTCCAAGTCCTCCCCCCATTTTTGGATGGGGTTATTTGTTGTCTTGATGTTGAGTCTGGCAAGCTCTTTATGTATGTTGGTTATTAAACTCTTATCTGATGTATGGCATGTAAAGATCTTCTCCCATTCTGTGAGGGGTCTCTTGATTTGGGTAGTGGTTTCTTTTGCTGTGAAGAAGCTTTTTAATTGTATGTAGTCCCATAGGTTTATACTTGCCTTAGTCTTCCTTGTAATTGGATTCGTTTCATTGAAAATGTCTTTAAAATTTATGCGGAAAAAAGTTCTTCCAATATTTTCCTCTAAGTATCTGATAGTTTCTGGTCTAACATCCAAGTCCTTGATCCACTTGGAATTTACTTTTGTATTTGGTGAAATACAGTGATTCAGTTTCATTCTTCTGCATGTTTCAACCCATTGTTTCCAACACCATTTGTTGAAGAGACTCTGCTTCCCCCATATAATAGTCTGGGCCCCTTTGTCAAAGATTAGATGTCCATACATGTGGGGCCTCATTTCTGGGCTCTCAATTCTATTCTACTGGTCAGTGTGTCTGTTCATGTTCCAGTACCAAGCAGTTTTGATGACAATGGCCCTATAATACAGTTTGAGATCTGGCAGTGTGATGCCTCCGGTTCTGTTCTTTTTTCTCAAGATCGTTTTGGCAATTCTAGGTCTTTTCTGGTTCCAGATAAACATTTGTAGCATTTGTTCTATTCTCCTAAAAAATGTGCTTGGGATCTTGATGGGGATAGCATTAAATTTGTAGATGGCTCTGGGTAATATATTCATTTTGATGATGTTAATTCTTCCAACCCATGAGCATGGAATATCTTTCCACTTCTTTGTGTCTTTTTCAATTTCTTTGAGTAGTGACTCATAATTTTCAGTATACAAGTCTTTCACTTCTTTGGTTAGGTTTATTCCTAGATATTTTATAGTTTTTGTTGCTATAGAAAAAGGAACTGATTTCTGGATTTCAATTTCTTCTAACTTAGTGTTTGCATAGAGGAATGCCACTGACTTTTGAATGTTAATTTTATAGCCTGACACATTACTGTATTGCCTGATGATTTCCAAAAGCTTCTTGCTGGATTCCTTAGGTTTTTCCATGTATACTATCATGTCATCTACAAATAAGGAGAGTTTGACTTCTTCTCTTCCAATCTGTATGCCTTTAATTCCTTGCTCCTGCCTGATTGCTATGGCAAGAACTTCCAACACTATGTTGAATAGTAATGGTGATAGTGGGCAGCCCTGTCTAGTACCTGATCTGAGGGGAAATGCTTCCAGTTTTTCACCGTTGAGTATGATGTTGGCTGTAGGTTTGCTATATATAGACTCCACTATCTTCAGGAATTTTCCATCTATTCCTATTTTTTGTAGTGTTTTGATCATAAAGGGATGTTGTATTTTGTCAAAGGCTTTCTCTGCATCTATTGATATGACCATGTGGTTTTTGGTCTTGTTTTTGTTGATGTGGTGGATCACATTGATTGACTTACGTATATTAAACCAACCTTGCATGCCTGGGATAAACCCCACTTGGTCATGATGAACAATTTTTTTGATATACTGCTGTATCCGGTTGGCTAGAATTTTGTTCAATATTTTCGCATCTATGTTCATCAGAGATATTGGTCTGTAGTTTTCTTTTTTGGTTGTGTCCCTGTCTGCTTTTGGTATCAGGGTGATGTTGGCTTCATAGAAGCTGGCAGGGAGTATTCCAGTGTCTTCAATCTTCTGGAAGACTTTGAAAAGTAGAGGTATTAGTTCTTCTTTGAAAGTTTTGTAGAATTCATTTGTAAAACCATCTGGTCCAGGACTTTTATTTTTGGGAAGATTTTTGATAACTGTTTCAATTTCATTAGCTGTGATGGGCCTGTTCATGTTATCCACTTCCTCTTTACTTAGTTTTGGAAGTTGGTAGGTATCTAGGAAATCATTCATTTCTTCCAGGTTCTCTAGCTTGGTGGCATATAGTTGTTCATAGAAGCCTCGCATGATATGTTGAATTTCTGCAGTGTCTGTTGTGATTTCTCCTCTTTCATTTACTATCCGATTTATTTGGGTCTTCTCCCTTTTTTGTTTTGTGAGTCTGGCTAAAGGTTTGTCGATTTTGTTTACTCTTTCGAAGAACCAACATTTACTTTCCTTGATCTTTTGTATGGTTTTCCTATTCTCAATGTTATTTATTTCTGCCCTAACTTTAGTAATTTCTGTCCTTCTGGTTGCTTTAGGATTCCTTTGTTGTTCTTCTTCTAGGTCTTTGAGATGTGCAATCAGGCTGTTTATTTGTGCCTTTTCTTGTTTTCTAATGTGTGCTTGTATAGCTATGAACTTCCCTCTTAGGACTGCTTTAGCTGTGTCCCAAATATTTTGATAGCTTGTGTCTTCATTTTCATTGAACTCTCGAAACATTTTGATTTCTTCCTTGATTTCCTCTTTGACCCAGAAGTTGTTAAGAAGTGTACTGTTGAGCTTCCACATTTTGGCACTGTTACTAATCTTTTGTTGATTGTTAAATGTTAGTTTAATTCCACTGTGGTCTGAGAAGATGCTTGGGATGATTTCAGTGCTCTTGAATAGGCTGATGCTGTCTTTGTGGCCTAACGTATGGTCTATCCTTGAGAATGATCCATGTGGATTTGAGTAAAATGTGTATTCCAGTTTCTTGGGATGAATGACTCTGAAAATGTCCAATAGTTCTAGTTTATCTATCTCTTCATTTAGCTCCCTTATGTCTTTACTGATTTTCTTCCTGGATGATCTGTCAAGTTGAGATAGTGGGGTGTTGAGTCCCCTACTATGATTGTGTTACTGTTAATATATTGTTGTAGCTCTTTCAGTAGAAGTTTGATGTATTTAGATGGCTTCTCATTGGGTGCATAGATATTAATAATTGTTAAGTCCTCTTGATTGACTGATCCTCTGAGCATTAAGTAGTGTCCATTCCTATCTTTTTTAATCTTATCTATTTTAAAGTCTATCATGTCAGATATGAGAATAGCTGTTCCTGCCCTTTTTTGTGGGCCATTGGCTTGAATGATAGTTTTCCATCCTTTCACTTTAAGTCTATGTTTGTCTTGTTGAGTTAGGTGAGTTTCCTGTAGACAACATATTGTTGGGTTGTGTTTTCTGATCCATCTTCCTACTCTGTGTCTTTTAATAGGTGAATTCAGGCCATTCACATTTATTGATATCAAAGATTGAAGATATTTTAACGCCATTCTTGTAGAGTTTTAGAGTGTTTTGATATATGTCCTATTTGTGGTGGTCTGACTGTTTATAGGAGACCTTTCAGAACTTCTTTCAGGGCAGGCTTGGTGATGGTTGCTTCCTTCAACTGTTGCTTGTCTGAGAAGGTTTTGATGCTTCCATCTAGTCTGAATGACAATCTAGCAGGATATAGTATTCTTGGCTGAAAGCCTTTCTCATTGAGCACTCGATAGATATCTTGCCATTCTCTTCTGGCCTGTAGTGTTTGTATGGAGAAGTCTGCTGCTAATCTTATGGGTTTTCCTTTGTAGGTGACTCTTTCTTTTTCTCTTGCAGCCTTGAGGATCCTTTCTTTATCCTTATTCCTTTCCAATCTAAGTATGACATGTCTTGGTGTCTTTTGGTCTGGGTTAATTCTGTTTGGGACCCTCTGGGCTTCTTGAATCTTTATGTCTTTGGTGTTGTCTAGACTAGAGAAATTTTCAGCTATTATGGCCTGGAGAACGCTTTCTTCCTCCCCTTCTCTTTCTTCCTCTGGTAAGCCAATAATGCGTACATTGTTTCTTTTGAAGTCATCCCATAGGACTCTGTTGTTGTTTTCAGCATCTCTTAATCTCTTTTTGAGATCTCTCACTTCTTTTTTAGTTGTCTCTAATTCATCCTCAATCTTGCTAATTCTGTCTTCAGCCTCATTGATTCTATTCTCTCTGCCCTCTACTGCTTTCTGGAGTTCATCTATTTTGTTGCCCTGCTGTGATACTGTTTTAGCTTGTTCAGCTAGTTGCCTTCTTAGCTCAGCGATTTCAGCTTTCAGCTCTCTAATAACCATGAGATAATTAGAATTTTCTTCCATATTCTCATTTGTTGTTCCTGCATTTCTGATTACAATTTTTTCAAATTCTTTACTCACTCCTGTTATTATTTCCTTAGCTAATGTTTGGATGTTGAACTCGTTGTTTTGTGCTTCACCCTCTGGAGGACTTTTAGCTGGACTCTTGTCCTGGTTCGAGTCTCCATTATTTTTTCTTGTTGTTTTAACCATTTTAAATAAGTTAACAGTTTTTTCAATCCCTGAGTTGGAGTTCAGTGGTGTAAAAGCCTTTTTTTTTTTCCCCTGTAGGCTATGGGAGCCTGAGGGCTTTTAAACTATCAATAGGCTTCTTAGCTTAATCACTGACTCCTGACCAAGAGATAAAGCAGGGTGTGGCAGAGATAATCCAGTGGTTATGCAAAGAGACTTTCACAGCCCTTCAGCTATGCCACCGAGATATAGGTCTTCTGAGTTTCCGGGTTAGATCTCTGTACCCTGGTGTCCCTCCCTGTTGCTGCTCCAGATTCTGAGGGTAGTAGCAATGGAGACTCAGAGTTGCACTTGGTGAGTCTCTGGGGAGTCCTTTCCTCCCTTCAGCTGTCCCCTTGTTGGTGGAGCAGACTGAAGGTGGTGTCTCCACTGACAAACTGTCGAACTGTTAGCAGTCACTTAATCTCTCCTTAAGCCCCTCTCTCCTCTGTCACCAACCACGTGTGTTTGTACTCACGGGTGATTTACTGGGTTTCTGTGGTCATTCTAGTCCTGTCTTGTTTCGGTTCGGGTGGTCTCCTTTGGTATTCCTAGTTGATCCGGGAGAGGAGAGGAGAGGAGAGAAAGCGATCTGCTGCTCATAGCTCTGCCTCCGGAAGTCGAATGATTTGTCACTTTCAAGATCGTAAGATTACAATGTATATTTCTACACCACACCCATCACCATATCTCCACCTTCCCTGACCTCTGTTTTCTTTCTTCGACTATTTATTTATCTATTTATTTATTTGATCAGCACACATATAATTTTGCCTCTCTAGTCACCTTTTTTTTTTTTTTCCATTGAGAGAGGGGTGGGGAGATAGGGAGGGAGGGAAAGAGAGAAAGAAAGAGAGAAGGAATCAGAGTGGCAAAGCTTTATCTGTTTCCATGTCATACCGCATCCCCTGTCTTCCCCTGTGGTGCTGGGGCTTGCACCTAGGTTGTTTGCACGGCCGTGCAGGCACTACACCTAGTGACCTAGGTTGTTTGCACGGCCATGCAGGCACTACACCTAGTGACCCGTCTCTCTGGTTCCCTTGGACTCTTTTCTCTCTTCCATCCCGTCCTATCATCACGTTTTCTTTAGGAATTCTCCACACTTTTGCATCTCACAAGGAGTCCCTTCATAATTTGGCATTGCCAATGCAAAAAGGTTTCTCTTCTGTCATTTGTCAGGAGTGTGTTTTATTTATAGCCCACCACTTGTGAATCACAAGTCTGGAGAGAGAGTTTGGGTCCAGTCACCCATCTTGCGGAGTCATTAGAATAAAAGAAAACTTGAGAAGGACCTGGTGAGGGCTGAATTGTCATATGGGAAACTGGAAAATGTTACGCATGTGCCAAACTGTTGTATTTTGCTGCCGACTGTAAACCATTAATCCCCCAATAAAGAAATTTTAAAAAAAGAATAAAAGAAAACTTGAAGCAAGGGTGGGTAGAAGGTCCTGAGAGAGGCAGCATGAGGTGGGGGGGGGGGCTGCCAACAGTAAAGTTTTGGAGATACCCACTCTTAAGGGGTCAGGGTAAAAAAAGGAACCAATGTGTAGGGGGACTTG